>NW_020175181.1:2251235-2257886 GCF_003031525.2 Neophocaena asiaeorientalis asiaeorientalis | reverse complement strand
GCCCCGGGGGGGGGGAAAGGGGGGGGGGGGGGGGGGGTTCTGTGGGCTATGCCTCTGGTACAAGAATTCTGGCTCTGGCCGCCCTGACCTCTTGACAGTCCCATTATCCATGCCCCACATTGCCTTAGATCCAAGAACCTTACTGAGGGAACCAGGGAGTGGCCAACAATGGGAGATCCCACTGGATCCTTCGCTTCATCCCTTCTACCCATTTGCTCAGGGCTGAAGTGCACTCTCTTAGCTTCCGTTGACCCCCAGCTTTAAGGGTGGATGGGGAAGGGAGTAAGGGGTGGTGGTGGGGCTCTTGGTAATGAAACTGGTGACAGATTGCCCATGTAAGATTTCCTGGTGGGAAGCACTAGACTGCCTGGATCCCCTTCCTCCTGGGAGAGCTGAGTCTAACTGTCCTGCCTTTAACATCCTGCTTCTCCCAGGAGGACCCCAAATGTACCAATCCCTTTGAGGAAGCGGCTCAGCATAACCCTTGCTGAGCTCCTGGAGGTGAATTACATACTAAATAAGCAAGGCCAGAGCCCCTGGTGTAGCAGCACATTCCCATAACACAGACAATGGCCTGTAGCTCATCTGTCCCTCTTCCAGCCGTTGCCACTCTCCCTCCCAGGCAGGGCTTCCCTGCACCCCAGCCCACACTCCTGAGAGGGACTAAGAACTGGTAATGTTTTGCTCCCCCCAGCAAGTCATCAGCTCACGGTTCCTTGCGTTCTTCCTCCAACCCTCAGTGTTAAGGACTCCAGGGACCTGGAAATGCCTGGAACATTGAGTCATGGCATCTGCAGCATTGAAACTTAACAGGTCTGTGGTTGGCCAGGCAGGGGCCTCTGCAGCTTAGTTCCAACGGGGCCTGGAGGCTTCCCCAGGGAAGGGAGCAGCTCAGGAGGGACGCCGAGGCCCTGATATCTCTCAGGGCAATGGGGAATTGGAACTTACTAGGATGAGGCCTGGGTGTGGGGGCCAGTTGGTTTGTTTTTCAGATCAGAAGAACCTCAGAGATCACCCAGGCCGACGCTCTGTTTTTTACAAAAAGGGAAACTGAGGCTTGAGGAAGGGAAGAAGCAACGTACACAAGGTCACTCAATGAGCTGTAGCAGAGCCAGGCCAAGATGCCAGGTCTCCAGCGTAGACCCCGGCGCTCTTTCCAACCTTCTGCGTGATCTCCTTCCTAAGATTCTATGCAATGGGCCCAGGGGACCACTGGACCACTTTCACAGGGAGCAGGACCCATGTATAATCCTGCCTCGCCATCCAAGAACTAAAAGAGCCCAAGGGCCACTGGTTCCAGCTCAGCCCTGCCGCTGTGTAGGATGGAACCTCAGTCATGTCACTCTTCTGAGCCTTAGTCCCTCACCTGTAAAATGGGGGTTTAAGAAGCAGGACCCCGGATGGCTACCGTAAGAATCAAATGAGATCATGTATGTGGGGCATTTTGTAAACTGTGAAGTGTCCAAACGTCAGATATTAAAATGGTGTGAGGTTTGATGGTGCTGCAAAGGGAGGATGTCATGAGGGAGGTGGCCAGGCAAGAGTGAGAACCCACACCCGGATGGGGCTGAGTGCCCGCCTGGCTGTCCGTGGACCTGACCGGTACTGGGGGCCACCAGCAGAGACTGACAGGCAGCAGGTCAGACCAGTCCAAGCTCACTGGCTTGAGAGACTGCCTGCTGCTGTGCTCTGTGTGTGTGCGCGCGCGCCACGTGTGTGTGTGTGCGTGTGTGTGTGTGTGTGTGTGCGTCCTCCTAGGTGCTCCAGGGAGGCTCTGCCTGGCAGTCCAGAGTCACAGAAATTCGCCTGCCTTCTCCAGGGGAGCTCTTGGCAGGAGGGCAGGACACTTTGCTTCCGGCCAGGTCACAGACCCTCAAAGAAAAGCCTGCCAGCCCAGATCCCTCTGGGGACCTCTGGAGAGCCCCTGCTCCCTCGGGGGCTCTTACCTTGTACTTGGCTGCGAGCAGCTCTGTGGCCTGCTGCTCCCGCCGCAGGTCTTCCAGCATCTTCTCCTTCTCCTCCAGCAGCTTCTGCTTCTCCTCGCTCACCAGGCTGCGGTCATCCTGGATGGCCGCCTTCTCCTCCTCCAGCTGCTCCTTCTGCTCCTGCAGGTAATTCTCCATGTTCTTGTCCAGGGCCGACTCCAGGGTGGGCTGGGGCGGGCGGTAGTTGTTGTTGTCATCCTCCTCTTCGGCCACCCAGGCCTCCATCAGTGGCCCCTCAGGGTACCCAGCCGGGGCTGACACGGCCTTCTTCCTGCGGCTGCTCTTCCTCCGGAGCCGCTTTCCCAGCATCCCCTTCTTCTCCAGCTGGGCCTTCAGGCGGGCGATCTCCTCCTGGAATTCCCGCAGCAGCGTGTCCTTGGGGTCCTCGTTCACCCGGGGCTTGTTCTTGATGTTCTTGGCCCGGTTGGCAAAGCGCAGGGTGGAGAGGCTCTCATCGTAGCTGTGAGAGGCTGGCCCCAGGGTGGCCACCATGATGGTCTTGGCATTCCCCCCCAGAGAGTCCTGGAGCAGCCGGGTCAGCTTGGAGTCCCGGTAGGGGATATGGGTGCTCCTGTTGCCTGCCAGAGCAGCGATCACGTTGCCCAGGGCAGACAGCGAGAGGTTGATTTTGGAGGCTTCCTTAGGCCTCTCTCCACTACCACCACCACCTCCACCACCGCCACCACCCGTGGGCTGCGTGGCCGTCCCTCCAGCCGCATTGGGGCCTGCCTTGTTCTGCCTCTCACTTCCAGCCAGGTCCACGAGGTTGAGCTTGCCCACACGGATGTGGTCCTGGCCATCCAAGCCACGCTCACTGCACTCCACGGTGATGACAAAGATGGCATGGGAGCGGGAGCTGACCTCATTCATGTGTGTACTACCCACCGCCCGGGTCTGGTTCCCCAGGTTCATCACGTGCTCAATCTCCTTGACATTCTTGGTGACGAAGGAGGACAGGTCCTTGATATAGACGCCTGTCTCAGGGTTCTCCTTCAGCTCTAGCCTCTTGCCAGGCTCCTTGGAGAGCAGGTCCCGAATCTCCTCCTGGTAGATCTCCAGGTAGGAGGCCCGGACCAAGTACTGCTGGTTCTGGGAGCGCGAGATGTGGGTGAAGATATGCTCAAAGGCATTGGGGATGACCCCGCGCTGCTCGGGCTCCACCCAGGTCCCCTGCATGGTGTAGGTCTTGCCCGTGCCGGTCTGTCCATAGGCAAACACGGTGCCATTGAAACCTTGAAGCACCGAGTCTACCAGGGGCCTCACGGTTTCATCATACAAGTCTGCCTGCTTGGAGCTGGCATCATACACGGCATCAAAGGTGAAGGTCTTGGGCAGCTCCCCTAGGGCAGCGCGGGGGTTTCGCAGTGTCACCTGGCCCAGTTTCACGTCCATGGTCAGGATCTGCTCGTGACCAGAAGCCTCCTCCTTCCGGCTGAGGGGGCGGCACCGGGCCACCACCTTCAGGGCCTCACTGGCCTTGGTTTTACTGGCCATCTTGCTGCTCTGTCCTTCCTGACCCCCCCCACCCCTCTCCGCAGCCTAGGCGGTCCTGCTGTCCTCCCTAGGTCCGGATCGGCGGGGCCGGCCCAGCCCCCAGGCGCCGTTCTTCAATCCGCCTGTAGACTCCTAGGGTGGGGATGCTGGGAGGTGGCCCCGTCGCTGCTGCAGTCCGGGCCTCTACCGCTCTCCGGTCCTCGCTGCACCAGCTGCGGAGGGAGAATTAGGCAGAATCGCCGGGCAGCAGCGGGAGCAGCGCCGGCCGAATGGCAGTACCCGGAGCCCGCCCCATGCTGGGGCAGCGGGAGCTCTGCCGTAAACAGCTACAGCAACAATGAGATAAAGGAAGAGGAAAATGGGATGGGGGTGGGCGGCAGAGCTGTCTTCTCCTTGTCCTCCTCCTCCTCTAGGGATCCATGGCGGGGGGGCTGCAGGTCCTGGGCGACCAGGGGTCCTGGCCCTCCCGAGGGCAGAGGCTCACCTGGAGTCCTCTCCCCCAGCTGGGGGATCATTCATTGCAGCCAGCGCGGCTGCTGCTGCCCTTGCCTCCTCCTTCCCCGCCGTCGCCACCGGAGAATGAGAGAGAAAAACAGAAGGCGATGGGGCGGAGCAGCGGCAGCGAGAGTGATGTTGCCGCCGCGCTGCGGCCCCAGCTAAGCCGCCCGGCTGGGGTGGGGCAAGGGGCGGGGCCGTGGGGCGGGAATCGCGAGCCCTGCGCCGCCAGTGCGCTGGGGACCCGGGTGCATGCCCGCTCGCACCCCCACAGACCCCTCCGGAATGACAGGCTCCGGTGCCGACCCAGGTCCTGTGCGCACCAGACGGGTGCAGCGCAGCCACCGCCCGCCGTCACCCCACTGGGCCGGAGCATGCTGGGAGTTGTAGTCCTGCCTTTGTTAACCCGGTTCTGGCAGGTTGCTAATGACTTCTCCAGTCCGGTAGGCCCCTCCCTCTCTGGCGTTCTGCCCCAGGAGTGACTGTTAGAGGTTGCAGCCTAGCTGGGGGGGATGCGGGGTATCCGCTACGCACACCTGTTTCCTCCACAACCAGCATCCCCTGTCTCTCTTCTGCTCCTGCCTTTCTGCCGGCAGACTCGTACATGTCACCCCTCCCCTTAAGGGTGTTGCCAGGCATTCTAACTCCTAAATGTTTCTTGACTCTGTCCTTTCCTCTCCCTACCCTGGTTTACTTCTGGCCTTCCTTTTCTGTCTCCTGGAACCAGCTTCCAGCTGATTCTCTCCTCACATCCTCTCCGCACATGCACCCTCGTCCCCTCCCCTCCTCCAACACCAGCCTTCCATATTGTATAAAAAGCCTCTCCGTCTTCTGACTCCTGCCACTTCCCAGCCTCACTTCCAGCTACTCTCCTAGAGAGACTCTGTGTTCCACACATTCATTCCTTCAAACAGTCACCCAGCACCTGCTAAACCTCAGGCCTTATTCTAGGAGCTGGACCTTCCTGTCCTCAAGGAGCTCACAATTCTAGGAACCATTTTTCGTTTCCTTCTGGCTGTGCTGTGTTGCATCTTTGTGACTTTGCCAGGAGGACCCTGTTACTCTTCTGTACTTGGTGCCCTGCTGCGTGGGCAGTTCAAGCACCTCCTCCTCTGTGAAGCCTTCCCTGACCAATCTCTTTTCCTTAACAGAGAGAGACACAGAATCTGCATAAAACAAAACTTGGACTCAAGTTGCAGTTCTAATCTCCATCCAACTGTGTGACTTTGGGCAGTCACTTACCTTGCCCTAGCCTTAGTTTCCTCATCTATTTAAAACAATTAGTTTTAAAGTGGTTTTGAGGCTCAAATGAAACCATTGATCCTCCTGAAATTCTGTACCAATGAGAAGACTCATTTTTAAGCAAGCCCTTAACACATGCATATGTCCTGGCTTGGCTTGCCTGACAGCTCCTGCTTCCTTGAGAATCCTGGACAGACCAGGCCCGTGTTTGGTGTTCCACTTTGGGGTCTTCATATTTTTTCCTCTAGGATACAAATCAAGTATAATTCCTCAAGCCCAGGGACCAAGCCAATGTCCTACCCATGCTCCACTCTGCAGAGGGGAGTTGAGTCTATGCATTGCATCCGAGGTGTCCATATTCTCCCACCTTGAGGCCCTTCTTCACAGAGGCGCCAGAAGAATCTTTCCACAAAACATTCCCAGTCATGTTATTCTCTCAAGGGCCTATTTGTTTAGTTCTTCAACTCTACAAAACCTGTCTCCTCACCTCTTCCCCATCTTCGAATACCCAGGACCCAAATGCCAGCTCAACTGGAAGCTTGAGGCTTAGCTGGTGGCTTCCCCAGTTCTGAAGTTTCCTGGCCTTCCTTAGCCTTCTCTTTGATCAAGTTCTACTGCTTGTGATTCACTTGATTTTGGGACCAATTACTGGGTGAGGTTTTGGCTCCAGCAACCTGACTTCTGAATGGACCATTTGGCTCTTGAACTGCTTTCCTGTTGCACTTGGCTTTGCTTTTTGGACTACCCTTCCTCTGCTTTGGCTTACCTGCTTGGCACTATAGTGCTGGGTAAAAGGGATTCTGGCCCTGCGCTCCCCACCCAGTGTCACTACTTGGCAAGGCCCAGATCCTCCAGCACGGGAGGGAATCCCATTGATTACAAGATGTGTGACAGTAACTAGATTATTCAACTTCTCTGAACAGCTATTTCCTCAGTAGAAAAAGTGAGGATAGGAATGCTTACCTGGCTCACAGCGTTTACATGAGGATTATGTAAGATAATGCATGTGAAAACTCCCAGAACATAAAAGACATTCAAGAAATTGTAGTTTTCCTTCCTTTTGTCCTTTGCATTTAAGGTTGTTCACATCCTGTGTCTCCCTTTTCAGCAATCCTTAACCAACTGACTTCTTTCAACTCTAACCATTGAATGGTCCTAAGTCTTCTTTTTCTTCCAGTGCCACCCTCTAGTGATCACTACAGTTTATGGCTTCACTTAGTATCTAAATGATTCCTAGGGCTTCCCTGGTGGCGCAGTGGTTGAGAGTCCGCCTGCCGATGCAAGGGACACGGGTTCGTGCCCCGGTCCGGGAAGATCCCACATGCCGCGGAGCGGCTGGGCCCATGAGCCATGGCCGCTAAGCCTGCGCGTCCGGAGCCTGTGCTCCGCAACGGGAGGGGCCACAGCGGTGAGAGGCCCGCGTACCGCAAAAAAA
>NW_020175181.1:2130526-2250262 GCF_003031525.2 Neophocaena asiaeorientalis asiaeorientalis | reverse complement strand
GTGTTACGCGGGCCTCTCACTGCCGTGGCCTCTCCCGTTGCGGAGCACAGGCTCCCGACGCGCAGGCCCAGCGGCCATGGCTCACGGGCCCAGCCGCTCCGCGGCATGTGGGATCTTCCCAGACCGGGGCACGAACCCACGTCCTCTGCATCGGCAGGCGGACTCCCAACCACTGCGCCACCAGGGAAGCCCTCTCGTTGCTCTTAAAGTCCAAATCATTAATGCAGCCCCCAAGGCCCCACATGACCTGGTACCTACCCAATATCTCCTGTCTCATCTCAGGCCACTTTCCTCCTTGCTCCCTGTATTCTAGTTCCAATGGCCTTCCTCACCTCCTTTCCAACTCCTACCACAGGGCCTATACACATTCTGTTTCTGCTGCATAGAACATTTATCCTCACCATCTTTGCCTAGATACCTGATCTTTATCCTTCAGCTCGCAGCTTGAATGTCACTTCCTTAGGGTACCTTTCTTGACTTCCCCACCTGTATTTCTTTTATAGAACTTAGCATAATTGTAATTAAATAATTATTCATCTACCTCCTCTGTTGTTCTATGAAGACAATACATGTCTGTTTCATTCATTTTTGTATCCACAATTACTACAGATATTCCTTGACTTATGATGGGGTTACATCCCGATAAACCCACCGTAAATTGAAAATATCTTAAGTCAAAAATGCAGTTAATACACCTAACCTACCGGACACCATGGCTTAGCCTACCTTAAAACATGCTCGGCACACTTACATTAGCCTACAATTGGGCGAGATCGTACAACACAGAGCCTATTTTATAATAAGGTGTTGCATATCTCATGGAATTTATTGAATACTGTACTGAAAGTGCGAAACAGAAAGGTTGTGTGGGTACAGAATGGTCGTAAGTTTATCAGTTGTTTACCATCATGATCACGTGGCTGACTGGGAACTGTGGCTCACTGCCACTGCCACTACCCAGCCAGGAGAGAATATCATACTGCATGTCACTAGCCCAGGAAAAGATCAAACTTCAAAATTTGAAGCATTGTTTCTATTGAATACGTATCGTTTTCTCACCATTGTAAAGTCAAAAAGTCATTATTTGAGCCATCATAAGTTGGGGACCATCTGTAGTCTAATTCCTGGCACATAGATATGCTCAATAAATATTTTTATAAATAAACAAAATAAATATGAATGAATATGAATTTGTGCTTCATATGAATATCACCTCTTCTGGGAAGCCTTCTTTGACTCCCCTGATTCTACTTTCTAATTAATCTTTCCTTTCCTCATGATTCTATAGCTCGTTGTTTAACTAGTCTTATAGTACTCATAGTCTGACTAGTAATGTGAATCTGTCTCCCTCACCATATGTGTGCCCCCCTGAAGACAGGAGCTGTGATCTTTGTCTTTATGTCTTCCTTTCCCCATATCTAGCACAGAACTCTGTATACTTTAGGTAAGACCTTCAGGGCAAGAAAATGGAGAGGCAAGACAAAGAAGTGACAGTAATAAACTCTTATATTTGTAGAGTGATTTACAGTTAATAGAGTATGATCATCTCTGTTACTTTATCCTCACATCAACCCCAGGAAAGGGGAAAATATTAATATCCCCATATTGTGAGGACTCTAAGCTTTAGGCTAATTAAGTGACCAAGGAAGGAAACCCAGTCACCAAGTGGCATAGTCAGTCTTCAGACTCCAAAACTGAAACCCTGGGGGTCTTTCCCCTATGCCATGGGGACAGCTTACCGTGAAGATGGCAGAACAGTTGCTGCTCAGTCCTGGCTTGAATGACAGTTTCCTAAGAGTCCAGACCCATCGTTGGCTTGGGAGGAGGAGGAAGCTCCCTTTGCTTCATTTCCTTTGACAATGAAAGTTCTTTTTTCCCGGAGGATTCCCATACCAACATCTTCTTCCAGTATGGTCTCAGTAACAGTCTGGGTGAGACCATACCAAGAACGCAGAGTTAGCGCTTCAATATTCCCAGGGGCCTGCAAATTTCCAGATGCAAGTAATTCAAGATTTGGGTTTACCTTGCAACACCAAATTCTACCAGCAGAGGGAGATATGACTATATGACACCATCCCTAGATGAACAGGAAGTTTCTGGGCTCTCAATCAGTGTGAGAGTATCTCACTCAAGGGTTCCCAGCTATGTCCAAGTCTAGATTACTAATAGCTCCTCTTTTCCCAGTAGCTTATTTTCTCCTGTCTCTGCTGTAATTTCTAGTGAATGGGGAGTTAACTCCCCACTCCCAACCCCCAAAATAAAAAATAGAAAAATCTGAAAAATTTTAAAATCTGAATATTAAAAAAGAGCTTTCCTTAGAAGCTACCCTGTATTGAGCACCTAATAGGTGAGTTACAGTTGTTTTATCTAACCTTTACACTAACCCAAGTGGTAAGTGGCAATACTTGAACTTGAGCCTAATTTCTAAGCTCCTGCTCTTTCTACCACCCTGTACTGGGCCCCCAGGCGCAGCTCTCAGTCTGCTTCTCACCTGGACTAACTCCACCTTCTTTCAACTCCGGCCTCCTCAGTAAAGACTTTCCTGCCTCCTCCAGGCCTCTGGGGTCTCTTCCTTTCCTTACCTCCTGTGGCAATTAGCTTCTGCTTTTTTTATGGTGTTATCCATCCATCTATGAAAATATCCCATCTCCCCAACTGCATTTCTTAGGCTCTGCTGTATTTAAGTTTCTCATCACAGAAGTAATTTAAGAACATGTTTTGAACAAATATAGAATTGCGCATCCTATTTTTAAGAAAAATATTATACTTATTATTGACGCCTCTTCCTCTTCCCCTATATGCCATCCATCAAAAAAATCCTATCTGGGTTCTATCTGCAAAATCTATTGATTCTGTCTCCAAAATGGCCATTCTAGTCCATGCCACCTTCATCTCTTGCCTGGACACTGTGGTAGCATTTTAACAGGAATCTGTAATTCCACCCCACCTAGACTACCTCCTCCACGGAACAGCCAGAGTCTTCCTTCTAAACTATATATCAAATCCTACCACTTCCTGCTCTCAACCTTCCAATGGCCTCTCATCACTCTCAGAGTAAAATCTGAAGTCCCTTGCAAAGCTGCATTGGCTTTCTGTGATGGGTCCCTCGTTACTTCTCCCGTTTCCCGTCTTCATCTTCTCCCCCTCCCTCACTCTGAACTAGTAACACTGGTCTCCTTGTTCCTTAATCCTGCCGTGCACATTCCAGTCGTAGGGCCTGTGCACTTGCTCTTTCCTCTGCCACAGGCTTTTTCTCCCATGGCTACACATGGTTTCTCTCTCTCACTTCGTTCAGCTGCATTTTCAAATGTCCTCTCCTCAGAGAAGCCTTTCTAACCATGCTTCCTAAAATCTCTCTTCATCCCTCTCTAGATCCTTATTCTGCTTTGTTTCTCTTCATAGCATTTATCACAATATGACATTCCAGATGTTTCAGTATCTGTTTATACATTATCTTCCCGTTAGAATGTGAGCACCAGGACCAAATTTTATTCTGTATCCCAGTGCCTAGAAATATGCCTGGTTCACAACAAGCCCCCAGGAAATATCTGTTGGATGGATAAGTGAGTGAATGAAGTTATTAATAGCCTTCATGACCATCATTTTGAATGGCTACTTAACTTATTTTTAATTACGAAATATTAGGTTGAACCATATGAAATTGCCAGTAGGTTTAACTATTAAGTTAAAAAGGGTTGAATATTGTCAATTTCACATAGTTCAGTTGAATAAACCACATACTCAGAAAGTTGCATTACATAAATATACCACTTAAAGAATTCTCATAAAACAGTCGGGTACCCACCACCCAGGCCAAAACCAGAACATTGACAGCATCCCAGGAATCCCCTGCAGGACCCTCTGTGGTCACAATTCCCTCCTTCCTCTCTAAGGTAACCTGTCTCCTGACTTCCATGGTAATCATTTGCTTGCTTCTTTTTTTTTCTTTTACCATCTAAAGATTGTGGTTTTGTTTTGTCCTTTCTTGAGCTTTACCTGAGTGTATTCTTTCGTGTCTGGCTTTTTTCTGGTTTCTTTTATTTGAGAGATTCACCCACGTTGTTGTGTCTGGCTGTTGTTCATCCATTACTACTATGTAATATTTTGTTGTGTGAATATACAACCTATCATTGTCTCTTGATGGATACTTAGGTTGTTTCCAGTTTGGGGTTATTACAAGGTGTGCAGCTGTGAGCATTTTTGCTCATGTCTCCTATCACAGCGGACACATTTCTGTTGCACATACACCCAGAGGTGTGATTGCTGGGTCACAGGGAATGCATATCTTCAACTTCAGCTGATAACGTCAAACTGTTTTCCGAAGTGGGAATAACGATATGCACTGACAGCAGCGTATGAGGGTTCCAGTGGCTTCACATCAGAACCAACACTTAATATCGGCATTCTTAGTTTTAGATATTTGGTATCTCAACGTGGTTTTGATTTGGACTTCCCTGACAACAAATAAAGTTGAACACCTTTTCACATGCTTATGACATGGCACTTCTGTGTCTTATTTTGTGAATTGCCTCTTCAAGTCTCTTGGTCATTTTTCTACTGGGTCACTTTTTTCTTACTGCTTTATAAGAGTTCTTTTATATTTTGGCTTTGAGCCTTTTATTGCTTCCATGCATTGCATGCATTTTCTCTGTGGCTTGCCATTTCATTCATTTTTTTTTTTTAATTTATTTTTGGCTGTGTTGGGTCTTCGTTGCTGCAAGCGGGGGGGCTACTCTTCGTTGTGGCGCGTGGGCTTCTCTTGTTACCGAAGCTCGTGGGCTTCGGTAATTGCAGCACGCGGGCTCAGTAGTCATGGCACGTGGGCTCTAGGGTGCGCAGGCTTCAGTAGTTGTGACTCTCGGGCTTAGTTGTTCCGTGGCATGTGGGATCTTCCCAGACCGGGGATCAAACCCACGTCCCCTTCACAGCAGGTGGATTCTTAACCACTGCAGCACCAGGGAAGTCCCCATTTCATTCTTTTGGTGGTACCTTTTTATAACCAGGATTCCTTAATTTTCACATAGACAGACACATTTATCAATTTTTTTCTTTGATTAGCACTTTGCATTTTACTTAAAAACTCTTCCTCTACCCCAAGATCACAAAGACATTCTATATTATTTTCTAAAAGCTTTATTGTTTTGGATGGCTACTTAAGTTTATGATTTATTTCAGGTCACTCTCCGTATTGAACAGTTAGGATGTCTCTGATTTTTTTTTTTTTAACTATTATAAATGTCGTGGGAACAACTCCCATCACTCTTCTCCGTCTCATTCAGCCCCTCGGGGACTCAGGGAAAGGAAGTGGAGGTTGTGGTGGGGTGGGAGGTATTGCCCACCTGGTGGGCTATCGTTCTAGCTTTGCTCTCCTTCTTGAATTTCAGATCGTATCTCCCACTGCCTGCCCCCTTCCCTCTGGAATGCTCGCCATCATCACCGACTTGAGGGGAGGATCCTACAACAGAAACACGGGACACCTGAGTTGAGGCCAAACTGGGGCCACCCGGGCATTTGACCTTGACAGGAAAAACACCCGAATCTCTTCCGCCTCCTCCTCCGGCTCTGGTGTAGGTCAAGGCGCAGAGTCCTGCATCTCGAGACTGCCCGTCTGGTGCCCTTTCCCCTGACTCACACACCACCAATCATCAGTCAGACCGAGGGCCTGGCTTTCGCATCCTGGAATGTTGCAGAGGCACTTTCCCGGTGTGATTCAGGAACAGCAAGAATGTTTCAGTCTGACTGGAGACCGACTTAGGGGAGGGGGACCGGGTGTCCCCGGTCAGGAAGCTGCCTCGGAGCCTCCCAGTCCCCAGAGGTCTCTGTCTTTCTGTGCTCACACTGTCTTTTATCCAGGAGGGTCATCGTGTCACGCCCTTGAGAGGGTGCTCACGTCGTCCTCTTTGCTGTTATTTCCCGTGCGCTGCTGTTTCTCCAGCTGTGAGCAACTCCCGGTCAGGGAGCAGGCCTGTGTTTCTGTGCTCGCCCTACCCCAGAGGCTGGACAGGGCTGACACTCCCTGGTTGTGAGAATGATGTTTGTGTGGCACTAGGCATCAGCACACTTTGTGGTTAGAGTCACACCTGGAGGAAGGATTCCAAAAGGATCTGAAAGACCCACCTCTGTTCTGGTGGTTGCCTGACCACTGACACAGAGGAGTGACAAAGGAGCCTGGGCAAATTCCCAAGGGCCCAGGGCGAGTAGATCTTCAAAGACCAAGCCTGTCTCACTGGCAAAAGCTCAAGTGTCCCCTGATATAGCCCCACCCAAAGGCTGTGATGCCTGCCATGGGGAAGTTCATCCCCTAAGAAGACCCTGCCTGTACCCTCTGTAGGTTTAGAATCTAAAGAAACAACATCAGTACGTGCTGGGAGCAGAGCAGGCCCCACGCTGAGGTCAGGAAACCTGAGCTCAGGCCTGGCTCGGCCACATCATGCCTGCCCGGTGACACCGGACCTTCGGGTGACTTCACCCCTCTGAGCCTCTGCCCTTATATGCCCAGCAAGGGGCAGCCCTGCCCGGCCCCTGCACAGGGATGGTGTCAGAACAAACGACACAATATATATTAAACTACTTTGAAAAGTGTAAGGTGTTATAATGACGTGAAGGATTATTAGAAAGAAAAGCGCTGAGAGATGAAAGGAGTGGGCCTCTGACACTTCTCAAGGTAGTTTCCTCAATAGTAGGAACAATCCCTTATTTGTTCAGTACTTGATAATTCACAAAGGTTTCTAGGCTCTTTATCTCACCTGAGCCTCCCAGTAACCCAGTGAGGCAGGCAGGGCAGGTTTTATCCTCCCTGACCACGGACCAGGTAAAGAAAAGGAGGCTTAGACCATGATTTTCCCTTGGTCCTATAGTCACAGACCTAGGACTAACACCCCTTTTTTTAAAAAAAAAATTAATTAATTAATTATTTGGCCACTCGGTTTGGAGGATATTAGCTCCCCGACCAGGGATTGAACCCATACCCTAGGCAGTGAAAGCGCAGAGTCCTAACCACTGGACCGCCAGGGAATTCCCCTTAACCCCCCTCCTTGTAGCTCTCAATGCTCCTTATGATGGGCCCGTTGTTGTGCTCCCTCTGTTTCACTTGTTGCAACCCCATGGGGCAATTTCCCAAAAGAGCTGTGTGAACACATCCTCTCAGGCCTCCTATGACTGGAAGGGGTGAGGAAGGAGGGGGAGAAGAGGGGTGGGGATGTGGTTATCCAATGAGCAATGTGAAGTTATTAAAATGTTTCAAGCACAGAAATACTATGATCAGGGCTGTGCTTTTTTTTTTTTTTCGGTACACGGGCCTCTCACTGCTGTGGCCTTTCCCATTGTGGAGCACAGGCTCTGGACGCACAGGCTCAGCGGCCATGGCTCACGGGCCCAGCTTCTCCGCGGCATGTGGGATCTTCCTGGACTGGGGCACGAACCCGTGTCCCCTGCTTCGGCAGGTGGACTCTCAACCACTGAGCCACCAGGGAAGCCCAGGGCTGTGCTTTAAAAAAAAAATGCTTTCCTTCTCCACCTCCTCCTTTCTTTCCTACTCCTTTTCTCCCTCCCCCATCTTCTTTCTCCTTCTCTTTATTCTTCATTTACTTTAGATAATTCCCTAGGAAGAGAAAGAAAGGAACATTCTGGGACCTTCCATCACCAGAACCCTTGGGGTTCCCTGACGGGCTGGCTCTTCGACTTTATAGGGTGCCAGTGTTCAGCCCAGAACTCAGGGTCCCGCCCAGAGACTCCCTTCCTCATGGGGACACTTCTAGGAGTTGCATGCTCCAGGAGCAAGGCCAGGATTCAGTGAAGGAGTATGATGTAGCAGGCACGTGCCCAGACTGCTTGTCTCCCCAAAGGCTGCAACCAGTCCCTTGGGTGCCTCCCTGGCCCTCTGGGAAGGGTCTTGCTTCGAGAACTGCCTGAAGTGGCCAGAACCTGAGATCCTGGCCATGTGCCCTTCTCCACTGGGTGCCTGCCATTCAGAGTTACACACTCCCCAGGCCACTAGCAAATGGCCAGGTGATGATGTGTACATCCTGGGGTGCCCCTCCAGGCTGTCTGGCCCCTCTTCCTCCGCAGCTTCCTTAGGCTACTGGCCTAACTTCCTTCCCATTTGTCTGTGTCCCTCAAAGATCACATGCCTGGCAGCTGAGTCCCTAGTGGGAAGCTCTGGGGAGGATGTAAGCAGAAAAAGCAAGTGCGTGTGCCTGCGTGCATATATGAGCATGTGGCATTTTGGGAGTAAGAAGTAGACACTGTCTCTGTAGAGAACTTCTGCCTAATGGATCTTGCTCAGTATCGTACCTCCAACACAGGGAAAGTAGTGGCTCTTAACAAATATTCTTTGACTCAATGAATGAATGAACAACGAATGAAACAAGATTAGAGCTGGGGAGTATCTGTTGTCTGGATATGGTGACCAGAAAGTCCTTGGAGAACTTGCTAGCACACTTCTAAGGAGAGCCAACAGGGCAGGCATGGTGCTGAGGGTGGAGGAGTGCGGAGGAGGTGAGCCAGGGAGCATGGGCAGCTTTTAAGGAGTTTGAACCGAAGGAAGGGAGGTGTAGGGGAGCTGGAGGTGGGCTGGGGATGGGAGAGTCTGTTCGAGCTGAAAGGAAGAGTCCGGTAGAGAATGTTACTGGCCGCAAGGCCTTCTAGCATCCTTGGACACATCAGATCTTAACCTTGCTGCTTCCTTTTCCCAGGCTAAAACCAAGCTCTCTTTTCTGTGGCTCTCCTTGAACACAGACCTTACACCTTGTCCACATCAGGAACTGTTCGTCACCCAGTTGGTCACTTCTAGACATATTTGACAGAATTTCCATTGGTGCCTTCACTCAGTTTCTTTCACAGTGGCCTTGCCTCCCTGTGGGGTTCGCAGGGCATTCCAGCTTCTGCCAGGTGGGCCCTCCCTCCGAGGAAGCAGAAGGACCTGGTTGGCAGATGCAGAGAAGAGCAGAGGAAAGACCACATGTGCCCCAGAGATACAGAGGGAGGAGCCTCCATTTTTGACTTCCCAGTTCCCCACTCGAGCTAACTCAACGAAGCTTCTGTTCCTTCCAACCAAATGATATTACAAACCCACAGTTTGTCTCCTTTTTCTGGCCTCACCTCATGGCATGCAGGATCTTAGTTCCTCAACCAGGAATCGAACCCGTGCCCCCTGCAGTGGAAGCACAGAGTCTTAACCACTGGACTGCCAGGGAAGTCCCCAGACCCACAGTTTGGATGTTCCCACCTGAACAAGTTCAAAATGTAACCACATACACGCCCCCTTAATATTCCCAACCAGGTCCTTCCCTCTCAACTACCCTGTCTCTGTCATCATTACCAGTATTTGGAGCTATATTTTTCTCATGCCCTCATTCATGCAGGAAGCATCTCTCACCTCTCCACCCCCCTCCATCCGTATTCCTACTGCTCTATGCCATCCTTCCTTGCCCTAAGCCTCCATCTCACTACCAGCTTCCTTCCTGCATCTCTGATTTCAAGGTCTCTTTTCTCCATTCCATTCTGTAATCATCACCTCCACATTATTTATTTTCTTTTTCATTTTTCAAAGGTACACATTATATCATGTTTTTATTCAGAAGAGAGTAAAAAACATATATGCATAATTTAGAGTGAACGTATGTGGGCTATAACCATTCCCCATGTTAAGAAACAGAACACTGACTGTACTAGTATTTTCCTTAAATGTCTCTTTTAAATTGTTCAAGAATCTTTTTTTTTTTGTGGTACGCGGGCCTCTCACTGTTGTGGCCTCTCCCGTTGCGGCGCACAGGCTCCAGACGCGCAGGCTCAGCGGCCATGGCTCACGGGCCTAGCCGCTCCGCAGCATGTGGGATCTTCCCGGACCGGGGCACGAACCCGTGTCCCCCGCATCGGCAGGCAGACTCTCAACCACTGCGCCACCAGGGAAGCCCCAAGAATCTTTTTTTTTGTAGAATTAAAAAAAATATTATTGGAGAAGAGTTGATTTACAACGTTGTGTTAGTTTCATAGCAAAGTGAATCACTTATACATACACATATATCCACTCTTTTTTAGATTCTATTCCCATATAGGCCATCATAGAGTATTGAGTAGAGTTCCCTGTGCTATACAGTAGGTCTTTATTAGTTATCTATTTTATATATAGTAGTGTGTGTATGCAATCCCAGTCTCCCATTTTATCCCTCCACGAACCCCTTCCCTGCTGGTAACCATAAGTTTGTTTTCTACATCTGTGACTCTATTTCTGTTTCATAAATAAGTTCATTTGTATCATTTTTTTAGATTCCACATATAAGCAATATCATATGATATTTCTCTCAAGAATCTTCTGAGGCGCCCTATTCCTTGTCTAACTTCCTAGCATGTCTTTTAGTCAGGCCCTACCAGGCTGACCCCACCATGCTCAATAATCCTTTCCCACACTACCATCACTCCAGTTATTATACTTAGTTTAAGAGCACAGGGTCAGAATTTAAATATATGGTCTAAGCTTTCTGAATCAGCCAGGACTCTGTTAGTAGCAAGTAAAAGAAATAAGATTCAAACTGGCTTAGAACAAGAAGGGAATGTAATGGCTTACCTCTCAGAAAAATCCTAGGATAATGCTGGCTTCAGGCACAGCTGGACCTAAACACCCAAACACACCCAAACACCCAAACAATGTCAACAGAAAATGGTCTCTTGGCTCTGCTTTCCTCTGCATTGGCTTTATTCTCTTCCCCAGTTTTCCAGCAAAGGTTCTGGGTGTGAGTCTCATTGGCCTACTTGGGTCACATGCCCATCCCTGAACTACTGTGGTGGTTGGTAGTTCAGTAGTAGACCAGGTCTGGTTAGGCCCACCCTGGATTCAGGGGTGGAGTCAGAACACTGGTTGGTCTGAGAGTGGAGAGAGATGTTTTTCCAAGGAAAACCAGGATGCTAGATGCAGAAAATGGGAGATAGGGAGGCTGAGCAAACAAAATCAACAGACTCTAGTTTTCACTTTCTGTGTGAGTGGGAATCTCTGTTCTGTCAAATGCTTGAGGCTGCTGAGAAGATCAAAAAAAGAGCAGGGCTATTAAATTTCTTTGAAAACTTTAAAATTCAATGGAAATGGGAGTGATTTGGAAGGTGAATATTTCTTTGCCTTTTCCTCACACTGTCCACCTGTCCAGAATGCCCTTTGTTTGTTTATCCCAAGCCTACCCTTCCTTCAGGCTCTGTCCATTAAAAATTGTACATTTCCTAGAAGCTGGAACCTCTTGGGTACATGTGGATCCCCTCAGCCCACATAGATTAGCATTTAATTAGATATGGTCTTTCATTATCTTGTTTATTCATTTTTTTAGGGATATTACAGTTTATTTGACAGTTCACACATGGATCATCAACACTTACGGATGAATTGGAAACAATTCTGAGTCCCAGGATCAGGACAGCTCCTCCCTGCCTCCTGGGATGCTTCACACTCTCACTGTTGCCCAGCTGGTGTCTGCTCAGGGAGTTCATGCTAATTTTCATTTTGGCTTAAAATAGAAACACAAAATCATATCAGTTGTACTATTCCTTAGGCGTTTCACATGCCTTATTCTTCTCTCTCTGATTACTTAGTAGCCTCTTTGAGGGGAGACCCTGTGTCTCTTGTTCTCTGCTCATAAGCCTCAAGACACAGGGAACACATTTTAAGTGTGTACACCTGTTGATTGATTTAAAAGTTGACCTTGGGCTTCCCTGGTGGCGCAGTGGTTGACAGTCCGCCTACCGATGCAGGGGACACGGGTTCGTGCCCCGGTCCGGGAAGATCCCACATGCCGCGGAGCGGCTGGGCCCGTGAGCCATGGCCACTGAGCCTGCGCGTCCGGAGCCTGTGCTCCGCAACGGGAGAGGCCACGACAGTGAGAGGCCCGCATACCACAAAAAAAAAAAAAAAAAAAAAAAAAGGTTGACCTTGTGGGAATTCCCTAGCTGTCCTGTGGTTAGGACTCCACGCTTCCACTGCAGGGGGCATGGGTTCAATCCCTGGTCGGGGAACTAAGATCCCGCATGCCACACAGTGTGGCCAAAAAAAAAAGTTGACCTTGTGAAGAAGCAGAAAAATAAGCTAAAAAGCTAGGTTGGAAAGGTATCTATTCATATCCCAGTTAACTTAGTCCCAGGGCCAAATCTCCAGTTGACATCTGATCTCACCATGTACACTCTAGTCCCAGAGTTCTGGTGCAACCATGGAACCTTTCCCAGGTTCCTTGCTTTGGCTTTTGTCTCCTTCTGGGGAGGTGCCATCTTACCACATCTTTCTTTTTTTTTCTTTTTTTTTTTTTTTTGCGGTACGCGGGCCTCTCACTGTTGTGGCCTCTCCCGTTGCAGAGCTCCGGACGCACAGGCTCAGCGGCCATGGCTCACGGCCCAGCTGCTCTGCGGCATGTGGGATCTTCCCGGACCAGGGCATGAACCTGTGTCCCCTGCATCAGCAGGCGGACTCTCAACCACTGCGCCACCAGGGAAGCCCCTCTTTTTTTTTTTTTATACTGCTTTACTGGGGATGTTCCATCTTTTTTGCCTGATTAATTTCTAATAACATTATCATTAGTTTTTGCTATTCTTCTAATTCAATTTATTTTTATTTTATTTTTTAAACTTCTTATTTTATATTGGAGTAGAGTTGATTAACAATTTTGTGATAATTTCAGTTGTACAGTAAAGTGATTCAGTTATACATATAAATGTATCTATTCTTTTTCAAATTCTTGTCCCATTTAGGTTACTACATAATATTGAGCAAAGTTCCCTGTGCTATACAGTAGGTCCTCGTTGGTTATCCATTTTAAATATAGCAGTGTGTACATGTCAATCCCAGACTCCCTAACCTCACCACTTACTTCTCTAGAGCTACTCCTTTTTTTGCCAGAGCAAAAAGTCTTTTTGCCGGAGCAAAAAGCAGAGAGAGTCTCTCTGTCATTCCCTGGAACCCTTCCATCAGTCCCAGTTTCTACTTTAAGGAATATATTGTCCAAGTACTTTTTGTCCGAGTAACTGGAAGAAAGGCAGAGCTTGAACATGAACCTCTCCTTCCAGAAGAGACCCTGCCCTCTCTGACAGACGGTGGATAGTTCCTTCTAACCCAACAGGTAGCCCTACTTTAACCATTTAATGCCCTTAACAAGCATACCACACACACACACACACACACAAGTGTAATGAGGGCTTATAGACAGTGTCGACCCAAAAAGTATCATTCTTTCAGAGGGATACCCTTCACTCTGGCAGGTCATGGGGAGGTATGTGGGGGACCTGGGATGTTCCTTTCGCTTTCTTGTGCCTTCAGAAACCACTTCCAGTGCCTCAGTGACACAAACCTAGGTGTCAGGTAGGTGGGCACAGTGTCCCGTCCAGGGTTATCAATTTTCCCAGGTACAGGGGTGTGCTGAGGCTGCAGGCAAGAGAGGAAGCCCAACATAGAGGAAGGACAGGGCGTCGGTTCCTCAACTTGCTGAGACCAGAGCCATGTAGCAAGACAAGCTGGAGCACACTCAGCATTTCTCCTTCCTGGCTTGGGTTTCACCCCGGCCTCACTTCAGTGGCAGCCTTGTTGGCTCAGAGGCTGAGGGATCCAAGACGAGGAAGCTTGTACAATCCCTCATCTAGTAGGGGCGGGGGCAGGGTGGAGCTTTAAAGTAAGCCTCTGTCAAAATCTGAGTCAGTTATACTGTCTCAGTTCTGGATCTGGCTTCTCCTGATTCTCTACCCCACCCACCCTGCCCTCCAATCACAGCAAATTTCGTATCATCCCTGACCATTAGAGGCATGGCTGCTGTGTACAGATGGATGAGTTGTGCACTGCATAATTCCTGGAGGTGCCATTCCCACAGACAAAGAAGTGAAAAGCGATTCTAAGAATCATGTACAATTGTACCAGGTAGCCCTGAGCCAGGTCCTTTTATGACTTCCTTTCCATTTATTGCTTTCTCTGCCAAGAATGCCCCTGTTTGCCTTCCCTCCCACCATATCTTCACCTGGTGAATCATCAAACAAATTCCACTCAAATAATGTTGGTGAACACAAATGTAACAACCGAATGCTTTTAGGAATGCTCAAAGCCATTGAGAAGAAATCCTTATATACAGGAGTCTCAAACTGGTGCACTGTTAGCTCATTCCACCTGGTGGTTTTATTATGTCTGTAGCGTGTTCTGAAAGGCAGTGTAAGTAAAATCCATCAGAATGGCTAAAAAGAAAAAGACATAACAGCAAGTATTGGTGAGGATATGGAGCAACTGGAATTCTCATATAAACCTAGAAGGAATGTAAATTGGGATAACTACTTTGGAAAACTATTTGGTGGTATCCACTAAAGTAGAAAAGACGTCTAGCTTATGACACAGCAGTTCTACTCCTGAAAATACATACATATGTACACAAAAAATATGTGCAAACATGATCATAGCAGCACTATTCATAATAGCCCCCAAACTCGAAATAACTCAAATGCCCGTCAACAGTAGAATAAATAAGGTGGTATATTCATAAAATGGAATGTTACACAGCAACGGAAATGAATTAATTATTGCTTCACATAACAACATGAATGAATCTGACAAATACGTTGAGTGAGAGAAGCCAGACATAAAGTACATACTACAGGATTCCGTTTATATAAAGTTCAAAAACATGCACTGTGGGGTGCTACATATTAGAACAGTGGTTATTCTGGGAAGAGAGGTAATGACTGGAAAGGAACATGAAGTTTCTGGGGTGCTAGTGATGTTCTATTTATTAATATGGGAGTTGGTTACACAGGTGTGTTTATTTTGTGGAAGTTAATGGAGCCATTCACTTAGGATTTGTACATTTTTATGTATGTTTGCTATGTTTCAATAAAAAGGATCACTTAAAAGAATAAAAGCAATGTCTACTTTTGGCTATGATGAAGTAGCAGGACCTAGATTTATCCTCTGCCTTAGTCAATTATAAAATTGAACAAAAGATATAAAACAATGGTCTTAAGACTTTGGATAACAGACGGGACAGTGATCCCTGAGAGAATGAAAACAAATGAGATGAGTCCTACCAATGTCCCCGCTCACTGTCTGGAGAGAGTTTCCAGGCTACCACAGAGAGAGAGAGAACCCTTGAAGAGTTGGTGTTCCCACCAGCCAGAATAGAAAGACCTCCCAACACACTGGGCATAGATACCAAGCCAAATTAGCTCCCATCTAAGAGGTGTTTTGGACCCACCTAACAAAGCTTAAAAGCACACAGTAAAAGGATTAAATTGTTTCCAAGCGACAACTGCATCCCATGTTAACGACCGAAATATCTAAAAGAAAAAAATCCTAAAACAAAAAAAATATACTAGTACCCAACAACATAAGATGCAAAATATCCGGCATCCAATTAAAAAATTACCTATCATTCAAACAAGCAGAAGAAAAATCAACCAATAGAAACAGATCCAGAAATTATACTGCTAATTTTAGATAAGGACATTAACACAGCTACTATTAATACATTTCAGATGTTCAGGAAGGTAGAGGAGAGCATGAGCATCCTGAGAGTGAGAGTCCAGGGGCTAGACCTCCAGCAGTGAAGGAGGCAATGGATCTCATTGAAACATACCCTCTCAGGGTCCAGGTCAGACTAGAAAGGAAATTTGATGCTGAACCCTCTGAGATGGGGCTAAAGCCTCTTAAGTCTTCCAAGTGAGTAATGGGCGGGGGAGGTTTATAGAACTTGAGGTATAGTTGAGCCTGTGGGAAGGAATTCGGTAATCCTAGGTGAGGAGTGTCACAGTTTGAAATGATCTATTGATCTGTTTGCTTTTCAGTTACGTGGTACCCCTCATAAGTGTGTGCACTCCGTGAGGATAGGGATCTTATCTGACTTGTATCACAAGGGCTTGGACCAACACCTGCTGCATGGATGGCACTCAATAAATATTTGTTGAATTAATATTGAATGAATAAACTCACTCTAAACCAAACTCATGAGGGAGAGACCAGATACAGCATTATTCATTCATCCTGTAAAATATAATTGACAATAGGCCTGAAGAAACCCCAGTCAGCACGTTCTTTACTCTGTGGGAAGGCGGAGTTTAGAAGCCAAAAGTAGATCTGAGAGTTGCTTGGTAAATACAGAGTCGGACAAAGTGACTTGGAAGATCTTAAGAGATTGTGTCACTGAGCTGTGGCACCCCGATGAGTCATGCTTTCCCACATGGGGACAGACGTCCCTTGCCAAACAGGATCCTGCCTTGCCCAACGCTGCCATCCCTTTCCTGTCACTGTAGGGGAAACACTGACAGTCTGTCCTCCCCCATTCTTCCTTCTCCGTGCTCCTTATCAGTAATAATGCCTCAGTCCTTTAGGCTTGATCTCATGTTACAGTGTTGAGGATTACACAGTGTCCCTTATTGGTTACATTTTCCACTGTGGCTTCCCAGGGAGATTTCAGCCACAATTTCACAAAACCTGCTCAAGATAAACAATCCTAGACCCCAGATCAAAACTTTCCACTAACTGAGCTGCATAGTCACTGGACCTCAGTTTCTCTATCTTTAAAAGATGAAATAATAGAAAATGTTCATGTATCTCACAGAGCTGTGAAGCCAAAGAAATTGAAGACTGAATATGAGAGGCTCAGAAGTTGCGCTTTGACCCTTACGATTAAAGTTCTATACCAGATTTGCCATTAATGAGCTACATGACATTAAGTCATTTTTATGAGGTACTCAGCCCAGTGTCTTGTTCTTAATAAGCCTTCACGAGATATGATATGATAAATCAGATTATATGGCTCTATGACCATGGGATGAACAGAGACACCTCCCACTTTCCCAAGGAGAATGCTTGAGAAAAAGTAGTCGGTTGCTTTTCAGGTAGCTATTGTACTATTACTTTTCAGGTAGCTATTGTACTATTGCTTTGTTGAGTGTGTGTAAACTTGAAACCAGGGACTTCCCTCGTGACCCAGCGGTTAAGACTCCTTGCTCCCAATGCAGGGGGCCCAGATTCGATCCCTGGTCAGGGAACTAGCTCCTGCATGCTGCAACTAAGGATCCCACAGGCCGCAACGAAGATCCCACACACGGCAACGAAGATCGCGCCTGCGACAACTAAGACCCGGCACAGCCAAATAAATAAATAAATAATTTAAAAACCAAAACCAAAACCAAAAAACCTTGAGACCATAGTTGAATGGTTTGGGAAAAAGGGAGGAATTTCAAATTAAGCTGCACAGTGGGAGAGATGCAGAGAAGAGACCTGACAATAGGGTAGCAAGGGAGAAAACTCTGGGCGGAAGAACAGGTCTAGCTAGTCAAATGGAGGGATATAATTAAGTTTTTCACTGTGGTGTGTGAAGTAATCCTCTTCTCCATCTTCCCATGAAGCCTTCAATAAAATCTTATTAATCGTAAGTATTGTTGAATTTGAATGTATTGGGGAGGATACAAAGTGCTCAGGCTGGCCTTGATGTTTAGAGGGAGTGAGAGCAAAGCCAATCATCAATTTAAAAATGAGGAGGTGAATTTATGGGCTCTTCCATTTCTAATGAGCCTATGGGCTCTTCCATTTCTAATGTTCTATGATTCTGTATGTGTAAGAGACAGAACGTTCCCAGGAAATTCTGATGCAGTAGGTTGGGGTGGGGCTTGGGAATTCCCATTAAAAAAAACTTCCTCAGGTGATTATGACGCATACTAGCACTGGGCATCATTGTAGACATGCTCATCATCTTCTAGTCAAATGTTTAATCACCTACAGAAAAATCACCCTCGTCCCCAATCTCCAGCATGTCACATTGCTGACAAAAGCAACTGGGGTGTGATCAGAGAATATAAATGTACATTAATATTATTCTAAGTAAAACATGTTTACAAAAACAATGTTGTATCCATGGAGGAAAGCATGTAACAAATGGCGCTGGGACAATTGGATAGCCACACACAAAAGAATGCTGTTGGACCCCTATCTCACACCATATTAAAAAAAAATTAACTTAAAATGGATCATATAACACACCATTGTAAAGCAATTATACTCCAATAAAGATGTTAAAAAATAAATAAATAAAATGGATCATAGACTTAGATGTAGGAGCCAAAACTATAAAGCACTTCAAAGATAAAATAGGAGTGAATCTTCTTGATCTTGTATTAGGCAATGCTTTGTTTAGACATGATACTAAAAGCATAAGTGAGAGGGGGAAAAAAAAGGTAAATTAGACTCTATCAAAATTTAAAATGTTTGTGCTTCAGTGGATACCATCAAGAAAGTGAAAAGAAAACATAGAGAATAGGAGAAAATATTTGCAAATCATATATCTGATAAGAGACTGCATAAATAGCTCTTACTATTTAAAAAGACAACCCAGGGCTTCCCTGGTGGCGCAGTGGTTGGGAGTCCACCTGCCGATGCAGGGGACACGGGTTCATGCCCCGGTCCGGGAAGATCCCACATGCCGCGGAGTGGCTGGGCCCATGAGCCATGGCCTCTGGGCCTGTGCGTCCGGAGCCTGTGCTCCACAGCGGGAGAGGCCGCAGCAGTGAGAGGTCCGCGTACCGCAAAAAATAAATAAATAAATAAATAAAAAGACAACACAAGTCAAAACTAGGCAAAAGTTTTGACTATATATTTCTCCAAAGAAGATACATAAATGGCAATAAGCACATGAAAAGATGCTCAACATCATTAATCACTAGGGAAACGCCAATCCAAACCACTGTAAGATATTACTTCACCCATTAGCATAGCTAAAATAAGAAAGACAAAATAACTTGTGTTGCTGAGGATGTGGAGAAACTAGAATGCTTATATGCTGCTAGCAGGAATTTAAATGGTGTGGCTACTTTGGAAAATAGTTTGGCAATTCCTCAGAAAGTTAAATAGGAAGTTACCATATGGCTCAGCCGTTCCATTCCCAGGTATGTACCCAAGATAACTGAAACACATGTTCCACAAAAACTTGTACGTAAATGTTCACAGCAGCATAACTCATGATAACCAAAAGTAGAAACAACACAAAGGTACATCAATGATGAATATATAAATAAAATGTGGTATTTCCGCAGAATGAAATATTATTCATCTGCTACAACATGCAAAAACCTTAAAAATATTACGTTAAGTGAAAGAAGCCCGTCGCAAAAGTCCACATATTGTATGATTCTATTTATATGAAATGTCCAGAATAGGCAAATACATAGAGACAGAAAGTAGATTAGTGGATGGTAGGGGTTAAAGGAAGGTTGTGGGGGGAATTGGGGCTGGGAAATGATGCTTAATGGATGCAGTTTCTTTGGGGGTGATGAAGTTGGTTTAAAATAAGACGGTGGCAATAGTTGCACAACTCTGACTATACTAAAGACCACTGAATTGCGTATGTTAACAGATGAATTTTGTGGTGTATGAATGATATCTCAATAAAGGTGTTTTTTAAAAATGTTGCCTATACCATATGACCGTACAAAAACTTCTTATACAAAATGGAGCATTTTAGATTATGCATTCCATTGCTCAACCAACAACACACACTCTATTAGTCAGGACTTCTTTTGCAGGTGGCAGAAATCCAGTTTAAACTGGTTTAAGAAAAGAATAGAATGTATTGGCTCACGTAGCTGAAAATTACAGGGGTTGCTGGCTTTAGGCATAGCCAAATCTAGAGACTCAAATGATGTAATCCATCTTTCCGTCCCTCAGCTCTGCTTTCCTCTGTGTTGGCTTTATTCTCAGGCAGACTCTCCCCAACTGATGGCAGGATGGCCACCAGTGAATATGGGATTACAACCTAATTTAGCAGGGAAAGAAAATGTGTTTCCCAACAAAAATCCAGGATTAGACTTTGACTGTTGTGGCCTGGGTCATGTGTGTGGAAAGGGGGGCATATTGGCCCAGCATTATGGTAGGGGACAAACTATAGTGAGTTACTGTTGATACTTTCAATTTCAGAATTGGATTATCTAGAACAAGTCACATTTGGGTGTTTTGGAAAAGAAAGATGGATACTTGGAACTAACATTAATTCACTTAAACAAATGGATCAAAACTCTTAATTTAAAAAAATAGATTGCTAAAGTGGCAGATAAGGGTAATGCTTGGCATTTGGCATTTTGATTCTTGCAAGGCACTAGATAAGTTTTTCATGATACCTTTGTAAACAAAGACTGGATAATTGAGTTAGTTGGGGTCACGTTTCATTGATCAGCCATTTCCAAAAAGGACTGACGAATGAGTCAAGCTAGTAGATCTTGGTGGGTCACAGAGATCTGCTCTTGGTGCTGACCTGGTTGACCTGTTTATTAACTACTTAGATACAGATACAGAAATCATGCTTATTAGATGGAGAGAGGTTACAGGACTAAGCGCAGTTAATACATTCGATGACAGAGGCAAGATTCAAAATAATTTTCTTTTAATTTTTCTTCAGGATAATTTCAAACATTCACAGATTTAGACATTATAGTATAATAAACCCTATCTACCAATCATCCAGCTTCAACAATTTTCAACTCATGGTCCATCTTGTTTCTCCTATTCTCCCACCCCAACTTCCGTTCCCTCATTTTATTTTGAAGCAAATCCCAGACATCCTATTTGTTAAAAACAAAATTCTAACACTATTATCACACCTAAAAAGAAAACTCAATAATTCCTTGATCATAAAATATCCATTTTTCAAATTTCCAATTGTCTCACAAATATTAAAAAAAGTATTTTTTGCAGTTTATTTGTTCAAATCAGGATCTAAACAAAGTCTATATACTGTAATTGGTTGATATGTTAGGTCTCTTTTATTGTACCAGTTGCCCTCTCTACCACTTTTTACCTTGCAATTTATTTGTTAATGAACCAAAATAATCTTGATAACAAAATGACAGTTAGTAGAGATAAACAGATGTAATACTAAAATTAAATCTTATAAAGTCAGCTGTAACAGTACAAAATGCTGGAGACACCTGCAGTTCGTGAATAAAGGTCTAGGATTTTCAGTTGGCCACAAACCTAAAGTAGTCAACACTATGATATAGTTGCCAAAGTCCCAATATATACTTAGGTTACATTAACCACAGTATATACGCACACCACAAGATGTGGTGGGTCTTTTCTACCATACCAAGTCAAATCCTGCCTGGAATATTGTCCTGATTGTGGCTCCCAATACAGTTTTTCAGAGAGACTGAAAACTGGCGCACTTAGACAAAGCCCTGATCCTGGTAAGAGAGCTGAAACACACTTCCTTTGGCCAGAGAGCAGCTAGGGGAGAAGGGAGTGGGAGAGCTAGCTGTTTATCTGGGTGTGTGACTCAAGGCAGAGAGGGTCCTTAGAAACTGGGTATCCACAAGGAGATGGTGCTGGGAGAAGGAACATTCTTCTGGAACACTCACATTCAGTTGTTTTGAAGCTAAAGAAAGGGAAGAAGAAGCTCATTAGTTAGTGGGTGACACAGAAATAATCAGGTGTGACTACATGGTGGTAGCCAAGGGAACAAATTAAGAATGTGTAGAATCGTGGCGTCAGGACAGTGGTGTAGTGTGGTCTGGGCTGGCAGATGATCAGAAAACAACTGGCCCATGTGGGAATTATGGGAAAGTAGGTCTGAGTACCCAGAAATGAGACACAAGAGCTGGGGCAGTACTTGGCTTCAGGCCTGAAAACTTTGAGGTCAGTCCAATTTGAGCAGAAGCCAATCCCCAGGCAGAGTGAGGGCAACTGATGGGTGTTGTACACCTACTAAGTGCTATACATACAGAACATTGTCTGACCCTCACAATAAACCTGCAAGGTAGGTATTTTATTCCTACTTTACAGACATAAAAACTGAGGCTTGGGACTTCCTTGGTGGTCCAGTGGTTAAGAATCCACCTTCCAGGATTTCCCTGGTGGTGCAGTGGTTCAGAATCTGCCTGCCAATGCAGGGGACACGGGTTCGATCCCTGGTCCGGGAAGATCCACATGCCGTGGAGCAACTAAGCCAGTGAGCCACAACTACTGAAGCCAACTCGCCTAGAGCCCGTGCTCTGCAACAAGAGAAATCACTACAATGATACGCCCATGCACCGCAACGAAGAGTAGCCCCCGCTCATCGCAACTAGAGAAAGAGTGCAGGCAGCAACGAAAACCCATCGCAGCCAAAAGTAAACAAACAAAATAAATAAATTTAAAAAAGAATCCACCTTCCAATGCAGGGGACGCAGGTTTGATCCCTGGTCGGAGAACTGAGATTCCACATGCCGCAGGGCAACTAAGCCTATGCTGTAACTACAGAGCCCATGCACCACAACTAGAGAGCCTGCATGTCGCAACTACTGAGCCCGTAGACTGTAACTACTGAACCCACGGGCCCTGGAGCCTGGGCGCCACACCTAGAGAGAAGCCCACGCACAGCAACTAAGAGCCCATGTGCCGCAACTAAGACCCGACGCAGCCAAAAAATAAACAAATAAATAAATATTTTTTAAAAACCAAAAAACTGAGGCTCATAGAGGTCAGTTACTAGCCCAAGGTCATGAATGCCTAAGTGGCAGGGCCAGGATTCAGAACAGGCTGGCCTGGAGGCCAGAAGGATAGAGCTGACATGGGGGAAAAGCTAACCTTAGTGACTTAGCCATGGGGCCAATGCCAGGGCACCAAAACCTGGGGAATATATCGTGTCAGCACTTGCTGTAGCTTCACATCTAGACCAAGAAATGGGTATAATAAGAGGACAATGGGGAGGGATGGGCTGGGATTTGGGGGCTAATAGATGCAAACTGTCATATATAGAATGGATAAACAACATGGTCCCGCTGTATAGCACAGGGAACTATATTCAATATCCTGGGACAAACCATAATGGAAAAGAATATAAAAAAATGTATATATGTGTATAATTGAGACACTTTACTGTACAGCAGAAATTAACACAACACTGTAAATCGAATATACATGAATTTAAAATATTAATTAAAAAAAAAAAGAGGACATTGAGCATTCTCCACAAAAACACGGACCAAGAATTTGGTCTTCATGTCACCCCAGCCCTGGGCTCTTCTGGGTTTGAGCCTAGGCGTGGAATCCTCCTCTATAGGAGAGGGGAGGTATCTGTATTTTCCTCTGCTTTCCTCCTAAAGCAAATCCCAGAGTCACCAAGCAAAGGAAGACCATCTTTGGTAGATGGTGGGAGATGCTGGGGCCCAGCTCATCCTTTCTACCCAGGGATAGATTCCTGAGCCCTGTCCGTATCTCCAACAGCTCGGGGGTGGTCTTCAGCTCCCTTCAGAGCTGACAGGGGCAGTGCAAGGGTGGGAACCCCAGGTGAGACTCAGGGAGCAAGAAGCCACCCACTGAAGAGGATGCTGGGATGGGGCAGGGCTGGGCTGGCCCAACCAGTTCAGCCCAGCCAGGAAAGGGCAAGTCAGATCTGGCTCAGCAAGGGCCACTGGGTGGGGGCGTGGTGCTGACTCAGGGCCTGGCAAGTCAGGTGACAGCCAAGGACAGCTGTTGCCTGGGTGTTTTTAGAAAACTGGCTGCCAAAGGCTCTCTCATGGGCTGCTTCTGCACCTACTCAGAAGCAGGCAGAGAAAATGGGGGCATCTTCTTTATAATAAGCTGTAGGCGTGGGGAATTAATAACCCGACCATACCCTGTTGATTCTTGCTTTAATGTACCTAGAGAACAGGAACAGAAATTAGTCGAGTCTTCTGAATTCCCTTTGAAAATCACTAATCTGTTCCCCTTAGATCTTTTTAGGTACCTTGCCAGGAATCCAGTGCAGAGGTTAAGAGAGCAGGTGCTGAAGTCAGGAGGGCCTGGGATCAAAACCCAACTCTATCACTTATTATTTGTATGACTTTGATCACGTTTCTTAACTTAAAACAAAACATACTTTTTTTTTTTTTTTTTTCGGTACGCGGGCCTATCACTGTTGTGGCTTCTCCCGTTGGCAAAACACAGGCTCCGGACGCGTAGGCTCAGCGGCCATGGCTCACGGGCCCAGCCGCTCCACGGCATGTGGGATCTTCCCGGACTGGAGCACGAACCCGTGTCCCCTGCATCGGCAGGCGGACTCTCAACCACTGCGCCACCAGGGAAGCCCAAAACATACTTTTAATTATGGAAAATTCAAATATATACAAGTTAGACATAACAGTATGAATTTCCATATACCTGTTACCCAGCTTGAACAATTATCGACCCATGGGCAACTTGTCTCATCCATATCCTACTCATCTACCTCCCTCCAATTATTTTAAAGGAGATCCCAGGCATCATCTCATTCCATCCCTCTTTATTCCTTTAAACTCTTGTTTCCTCATTTGAAAATGGGGATTATAATAATCCCCACCTCAGAGCATTAATGTGAGGTCATGCATGTAAAGGGCCAGCACAATGTAGGAACACAGTAAATGATAACTTATAGTATTAGATTAAAATATAAAAATAAGAAATGTCTCTGCTACCCTCCCATCTCTCTGCCTGTGCCCTTCTTTCCTCTTGGTGACCCTTCCTTCTATCTGAGGACTCTCTTCCCTGGTCAGTACTAGGTCCAGTGCTGACATCACAAAAGGGTTAGGATGACTGCCCAGCTGTCCAGGCCTCAGGATGGGCTGGGAGCACAGGGTGCTTGAGCCCAAGGGAGGGAGCTGGAGGAAGGCAGTGGAGACACAGGGAAGAGGGATCAAAAGTACAGCAGCCTGGGAATTCCCTGGAGGCCCAGTCGTTAGGACTCTGTGCTTTCACTGCTGAGGGCCGGGGCTCAATCCCTGCTCGGGGAACTAAGATCCCACAAGCTGTGCTGTGCAGCCAAAAAAAAAAAAAGTACAGCAGCCTTGGGAGAGAGACCGGCAGACAGGGGCAAAGTGTGAGCAGGTCCAAGTGGCAAGGGCAGCAGAAGATAGGAAAGAGAAAATGGATATGGTGAGAATATCAGGCAAGTTGGAGTCACCCTAGGAGTTCTACCAGAAACAAGTGTGTCCATCAGGAATCTTGGTTGCAGCACAGTCTGACTTTGGCAAATAGAAGCAGAAAATAAATTTACTCAAGGGCTATTGGGAAGCTCTCAGAATTACTGGGGAGGCTGGAGAACCAGGCTAAGGAATTGGGGCACAGAAACAGGCCACACATGCAGTCGGTTGAGGCCAGACAACGAGGTCATCACTGCCCTCTCTAGACACTAAAGAGATTCTGCAGCCGGCAGCAGGGCCAGCATTGGACGGAGGATACACCTAGCTCTGGGGCCCACGGGTGCCCTGGAAACCAGGTGCTCCTGCTGTACCCCACTGCCTTCTCAGTACACACCCCACTGCGCCTGCTTCTTTGTGCCCTAAGCCCCTGTGTCAAGGTTTTGGGCTGGCGCTTGAGACTGGTAGAGCCCCATTCATGTCCCCACAGCCTAGCTGTGTCTTTGGGGGTGCAGTGGGGGTGGGTGCTGGGGAGGAGAAGATAGTGGCAGGAAGGCTCTGCGTACTGAAAACTCACGGTGGAGAGTTTCTTAGTCAAAGAAGGGGGTTCGGGCTTCCCTGGTGGCGCAGTGGTTGGGAGTCCGCCTGCCTAAAAAAAAAAAAAAAACAGAAGGGGGTTCAAGGCTGGGCAGCCAGACCTGTCAAATGTCCATTACACAAGGAAGGGAGTGTGAATATGGGTGAGGGGTGGCGGACTGGCACTGGTAAGAACAAGGCAAAGAAACAGGATCTCCATGTGGCTGTCAGGGACACCAGAGCCCTGAGGTAGGGCAAAGGGTAGTGGAATGCTGGATGCACAAGCTACATGGGAGAGAGCCTCGCTTCCTCCTGGGGGTATTTTGGACAAAAGAGATGGCTGAGCTCAGATATTATCTTGGCAGTGTCTAATTCAATTGGTATGTAGCATGAGGGCTTTTGATACCCTAAGCTTCTACCCTCTCTCCGGCTCTGGGAAAGAGGTGGGGCAGCCTGCAAATAACTGGGTGCTTAGTCTGAAAAGCTGGGACCAGACAGGGCTGGGCAAGGGCTGACAAGGGACAGCTGAGAGCAGAGTACAAGCTTTGTGAACAGGCAATTCCATGAAGTCTGAGCTTCCGTGATCAAATAAATGTGATCAAATCAATCTGCCACAAATGTTAAAATCTGCATGACTATTGTTACGCTATGTGTGAGTTAGGCATAAAAGCAAACAGCCAGGATCTGTGTTCTTTTTATCAAACCAAACCAAATATTTAGGGTTTTTTCCCCTCACTTTACTATTATTCTGAGATCTTTAAGGAGTATCCATCAATATCAGTTTCCTCTATCTCCATGTACAATGTTAACCCCTTCCTCACTTTTTTAAAAGTCCTTGTTTATTTATTATCATTTTTGCTGTGCAAACATCACCACCACTTATTTCCAGAACATTTTTATCACCGCAAAAAGAAATCCATACCCACTAGGCAGCTGCTCCCGTTTCCCCCAGCAACCATTAATCTGCTTCGTGTTTCTGTGAGACTGCATATTCTGGACATTTCATGTAAATGGAATCACACTTTATTCCTTTTCATACATGTGAAAATAGAATATTTTCATACTTATGAATCATATAATACGGCCTTTGGTGACTGGCTTCTTTCATGTAGTGTAATGGTACGGTTCATCTGTGTTGTAGCATGTATCGGTACTTTATTCAAATAATATTTTGTTTATCCATTTGTCAGTTAATGGACATTTGCGTTGTTTCCATCTTTTAGTTAATAGTCCTGCTAAGAACATTTATGTACAAGTTCTTGTTGAGCACCTGTTTTCACTTCTTTTGGATGTATACCCAGGAATGAAATTATGAGGTCATATGGTAATTTTATGTTAATTTACTAAGGAACTGCTAAACTGTTTTCCACAGTGTCTGTACTATTTAACATTTCCACCAGCAATGAATAAGAGTTCCAATTTCTCCACATCCTTGTCAACACTTGTTATTTTCCCTTTATTATTATAGCTATCCAAGTGCATGTGGAGTAGTATCTCACTGTGGTTTAAATTTGCATTTCTTAATGACTAAGGATGTTGAGCAGCTTTTCACATACTTGTTGGCCATTTGTACGTCTTCTTTGAAAAAATGTCTGGAAAGACATTTTCTGACCTGAAATGATCTGAAGAGACATTTTTAATTCATGTATTATTAATTTATTTTTTGGCTGTTCTGTGTGGCTTGTGGGATCTTAGTTCCCCAACCAGGTATTGAACCTGGGCCATGGCAGTGAAAGTGCTGAATCCTAACCACTGGACCGCCAGGGAATTTCCCCCTCTTGTTTTATCTCATTTTATATTTTTCCCTTCTTCCCTTCTCAATGTCCTCTCCCTCCACAGGTTCCCTCTCTAATGTTGGATGGGTGTTACTAAATACCTATGAAACTTCATAAAATATAGTTTTGCATGTTTTTAATTTACATGAATGGCATTGTACTATAAATCAGTTTGTTTCCTTTGTTTCAGTTTTCTATGTTGCTGAATGTGTAGCTAGTTAGTAGTTTAATATTGCTATAAGGTATTCAATAGCATGTGGGGTAAGCCATGGGCGGGCCTGCTATAGGCCCAATAGTACGCCAGGAATTTTCTTTTCTTTTCTTTTGAAGTATTATTTAAAAAAATATTTGTGTATATATGTATTTATTTATTTGGCTGCGCCAGGTCTTAGTTGCAGCATGCTGGATCTTTGTTGCGGCATGCGGGCTCTTAGTTGTGGCATGCGGGATCCAGCTCCCCGACCAGGGATCGAACCCAGGCCCCCTGCACTGGGAGCACGGAGTCTTAACCACTGGACCACCAGGGAAGTCCCCAACAGGAGTTTTCTTACGTGGTAGATGGTAGACCCTTGAATGCTGACCCAGCCCCTCCCCAAGCCTAATCTTACAAAAACTTAGTCCTGACTGAACTCATTAGACAAGTTTTCTCCCTCTGAAAAGCCTGCTTTGATCACCAGAATTGGGGCATGTTTCTGTGGGGAACTAGGAAGCCATTGTTCTTTGCAAGTTTGCTAATTTATTAGTAAACTGAAGTGATAACAAACTTGACTTGGGTCTGAGTTGTCATATTAGTCAATTTTCAAACCCAAGCCAACTCTTTATCATCTGGACTAACCACCAGGGAATTCCCCGGGAAGGCAGTTTCCTCTCAGTCAGGTACCAAACCACCTCAGCCTCACAGAGTATCCCAACTGGCCCTTACTACTATAATAAGGTAATAGCCTGATCTGGGCATTTTCACAGGGTTACGTTATCAACTCAAGCACAGTGTTCAATTATGGATGCCACGTTCGAAAACGGACATGTGCAAATCAGAATGGTGGCACTAACAGTTATCTGAGGGTCATCTTATTTGAAGAGGGTTAGTTTGGAGCAGTTTAGAGGAAAATACCAATGCTATCTTTAAATAGTTGAAGAGTTGTCAAGTGAATATAGGGGAGGGTTTATTCTGTGTTGCTCCAGAGGACAGAATTAAAACAAGTTGATGATATAACATGGAAGCACACTTAGACTCAGTGCACTCTTCCGTCAGAAATATCCAGCCCTGCAATCAGCAATCAGCCCTGCAATCAGCCTTCTTGGCATCAGCAAGCTCACTGGCAGTGTTCACACAGAGGCTGGACAGGCCATAGGTTGGTTTCGGCATTTCGTCACAGAGCAGAAATCAGTTTAGATGACTTCCAAACTTTTTTCTAACGCAGACAGAATTCAACCTAATTAATATTTATTGAGCCCCTATTACAGGCAAGATACTGGGCTGGGTACTATAGGAGATACAACAGTGCTTCCTTAGATGGTTTACATCTTATGGGGGAAGAGAATCAGGATTTAATGAACCAATTGTTCTCCTGCCAGGTTCTTTGCATAGATTAGTTTAATCTTTACAATAGCTTGAATTTGGTAGCTACTGATAACCTCAGTTTCCAGATGAGGAAACTGACCTTCGGAATGCTAAGAAATGGTCTAAGATGACCCGGCTAAAATGAGATGGAACAACGATTCAAGATCAGATCACTGTGGGGACTTCCGTGGTGGTGCAGTGGTTAAGAGTCCACTTGCCAATGCAGGGGACATGGGTTCAAGCCCTGGTCTGGGAAGATCCCACATGCTGCGGAGCAACTAAGCCTGTGTGCCACGACTACTGCGCCTGCGTGCCACAACTACTGAAGTCCACGTGCCTAGAGCTCGTGCTCCGCAATAAGAGAAGCCACCTCAATGAGAAGCCCGCGCACCGCAACGAAGAGTAGCCCCTGCTCGCCGCAACTAGAGAAAGCCCGTGTGCAGCAATGAAGACCCAACACAGTCAAAAATAAATTAAAAAAAAAAATCAGATCATTGTGACTCCATTATACCATGCCATGAGTCTACGAATTTACGTTAAGTGTAGCTTCATACTTCTTTTCTTGGCAAAGGGTTAAAGCATTCCCCTCTTGTCATTGTCTTTTTAAGTCTGATGAATCCTCTAGGTCTTGATGCTTGAGATACGGTTTTCTGGAGAGATATGTAAGTTTCTGTTACATTGGGGTTCCAAGTCTTTCCTTGAGCAGACCTCTTTCCTCACTTTGCCAATGCTCCCCTGGATTCTGCCTTTAGGAAGTGCCTTTTTTCTCCAACTTTGTTCTGTCCTAACTTTTAGTGGCTTCTAGGGTTTTTTCCAATCGTCTCAGGCAGGTCAAGTTGCCATAACCTGTGCTCTCTGCCCTTTTCTCTCTCTCAGTTTACCTAAAGCCTTTTTTGCTCTTCAGGGCTCTGACCGCTGCTACAATAAATACCCCAGTTTTCCTTTGACAGAGGAAGTGTGCCTTATAGCCCTCTTTTGTATTGATCCATCTGGGGGTTTACTATGCACCTCTTCATGTTAAAAGAGAACCACTATGTTTGTTCATTTCTTGGTGCTCTCCATTTTCTAAGTAAAAAATGAATGAGCAGTTATTACTTTAATATATAGTTGAATAGCCAATTATTAGCAAATAACCATCCTTTGCCTTAGATGATTCTTTTGTTTTCCTTTAGACATTAAAAAAAGAGATTAACTTACATATTTACATTTTAATATGTAAATGTAAATATACAGTTCCTAGTGTGGTTAGGGCTCCTGCTTGACCGATAATCACTTTTAGAAGAGGCATAGAGTTGCAAAGATGGATTTAGGGGAAGTTTTTCCCTTCTAGGAGATCCCTATAGATTAACAGAATGCATTACTTGTCTCATTTAACTTATGTCCCTCTAGAGTTGCTTTTTTCAGCAAGCCAATGATCCCCAAACAGAAAAAGTTTTCTCAGTTCTTGTGGTGGTAATAACATTTCTGAACATTAACTAAAGGCCAAACGTTATGTCTTATTTCATCCTCACTCAACCCTATAGTAGTTTTTATCTTGTTCCTACTTTACAGATGAGGAAACAGGTTTAGAGAGGTTAAGTAACTTACCCAAGGTCTCTAACAAAGTGACAGATATAGAATCTTAGGTCCAGCCAACTCAAGGCCCATGTTTATAACCACTGTGCTGGACCAATTGCTTCAACAGAAGTGAATAGAGATTCATCCGCTGGAGTTGATGGTGGGAAGTTTTTTTTTTAGGGGGCAGTTGTCTGCTGCCTTCAGCCATTGTATTTCTTTCTTTTGGTCTCCTTTTGATGATTCCATTAAATCTTCACAGCTTGTCAGTTCCAATTCTTGTTTCTTCCTGTTTTAATCTTTCATTCTCCTTCTGACCTATTCCTGTTCTTCGTTCAACTTCCTTTGGCACCATGTTTGGTCCAGGATGGCTTGTTGCTTTGATCATTTATAAGTATTCTAAATTTACTTGTAATTTTCTGCTTTCTTTTTCCTTATGGTGCAATTCATTGCTCTTATCTCTTAGTAATAATAGTAATCATTTATATTTGCATAGTGTTTTACACTATATAAAGTACATTTACTTACATTATCTTATTTAATTTTTAAAACAGTCTCATGAGGCACTATATTCTTTTGATGTATGAGGTTTAGTGAGGTTAAATGAATCACAGAGCTAGTCAGTAGCACAGTTGGTTTTTTTTTTTAATTTTTATTTATTTTTGGCTGTGTTGCGTCTTCATTGCCGCACTCCGGCTTTCTCTAGTTGCGGCGAGCAGAGGCTACTCTTTGTTGTGGTGCACGGGTTTCCCATCGCGGTGGCTTCTCTTGCTGGGAGCACGGACTCTAGACGCGTGGGCTTCAGCAGTTGTGGTTCGCAGACTCAGTACTTGTGGTTTGCGGGCTCTAGAACGCAGGCTCAGTATTTGTGGCGCATGGGCCCAGTTGCTCTGCGGAATGTGGGATCCTCCTGGACCAGGGCTCGAACCTGTGTCCCCTGCATTGGCAGGCGGATTCTTAACCACTGTGCCACTAGGGAAGCCCACACAGTTGGTTCTTGAGTCTATGTTATCTGATTTCAAGTTAAGTGTTCATTCCACTATATCACAGTTGCTCCATTAGTCCTAACAGTATCTTGTTCATAGAAATAAACTCTAAAATGGAGTTAGGTGAGTTCTTCATGTATTTTCTAAAATTAATAAAATATTGCTCCAAAGGTATTATCTTCCCATTCACTTCTCTTGAATTTTCAATCCCTCCCCACCCCCAGCATTTTGAAAGTTTCTCCAAATTAGTACTGTTTTCCAGGAAAAAAAAAAAAAAGTGAAACTATCTCTGAATTTCATTTGCTTTTTCCTTCACTAAACATGTTTTGATGTTCTGATATATTCAAGGCACTGTGCAAAGTGATGTATGCAATAGTCACAGCCCTCAAGGATATTCCAGTTTGAGAAAATACGATATGTACATAAATGTCTTTCAGAAAATGTAGAAAATGTGTCATAAGAAATGTCTAAATAAAGAGTTATGGGAAGAAGAGTATCCACGTAGCTATTCACCAAAATGCTAATAGTGGTTATCTCTGGGGTAGAATTTTTAAGAATTAAAATTTTTGTTTTGCTTATCTGCAGGTTTTAAGTTTCTAAAAGTAAATATGTATTATTTGTGGAAATGAAAAGGAGGAAACATACTTGATTTTTTAGTGCTAGGGAGTTCAAAGGAGGAACAAGTTCCTTCTTAGAGAGTGTGCTGGGGAAGACAGGCTATGGTGAGGACATTAAAGTTGAAGGGATGGGGGTGGGGTGAGCAGCGGTGTGCACTTTGCATGGAGAGAACCACAGTAAACTAAGCATGAAATCAAGAAGATACAGAGTAACTGTGAGAAAGATGAGTAGTTCAGCCTATCTAGAGACTAGTATGTGGAAGATAGATAGGGTAGGAAATAAAGTTTGTTGGCTAGGGCCTGGCGCTCCTTAAGTGCCAGGTGAGGAGGCCAGCATTTCAGAACTGAGATATTCCTGGAGACTAGAACAAACACATCCAATGTGCTGGGGAAGGCTCATGGGGCAGTAATTCTCTAACAGGAGGTAGGACTAAATCAAGATATGAAGGCAGAGCAGAATATTGGCAGGCTATGGTGATAAGAACAGTGGTAGCCTCTGGGCAATCAGTACTTAGCATCAGGAAGGTCAAACAAAGACCTTCCTCTGAGAAGGCCCTGGGGAAGAATGAGAGTGTGAACACAGGAACTAGGCAGTAGTAAATAGGCAAAGTCTGGAGGGGTAGGTTTTACAGCAAGGTGATGACTTAGCAGTGGGGCTACCATTCAAGGGAAGACTTCATTCTTTTTTTTTTTTTAAATTAATTAATTAATTTTCGGCTACGTTGGGTCTTTGTTGCTGCACGCGGGCTTTCTCTAGTTGTGGCGAGCAGGGGCTACTCTTTGTTGCGGTGCGCGGGCTTCTCATTGCAGTGGCTTCTCTTGTTGCGTAGCACAGGCTGTAGGTGCGCGGGCTTCAGAAGTCATGGCACACGGGCTCAGTAGTTGTGGCTCACGGGCTCTAGAGCACAGACTCAGTAGTTGTGGCACACAGGCTTAGTTGTTCCACAGCATATGGGATCTTCCCGGACCAGGGATCAAACCCGTGTCCCCTGCATTGGCAGGCAGATTCTTAACAACTGTGCCACCAGGGAAGTCCCTGGGAAGACTTCATTCTTAACAATAACAGAGAGAGCAAGGGGCAGAGAGATTAAAGAGGAAGAAATCAGGGAGAGAGACTGGGAAATATATGTGGGAAGAATGATAAAGACAATCCTGAGTCACTGTCTTTTCATGCAGGGATTTCTTACATGTTGTAGAGGCAGGTCCTGAAAGTTGAAGCTGAAGCCTGGAACCATGAACTGGCCAGCTGTGCACTTTCTAGAAAAATACAGAGACAATACCTTAATTACTGGTATGAACATATAAATATACCTATTTTCTTTCTTGGCTTTGCACATATTTGGACTAGATTCTGTACAGAGCAATTCTTTTTTTTTGCGGTACGTGGGCCTCTCACTGTTGTGGCCTCTCCCATTGTGAGCACAGGCTCCGGACGTGCAGGCCCAGCAGCCATGGCTCACGGGCCTAGCTGCTCCGCGGCATGTGGGATCTTCCCGGACCGGGGCACAAACCCGTGTCCCCTGCATCCGCAGGTGGACTCTCAACCACTGTGCCACCAAGGAAGCCCTGTACAGAGCAATTTTAAAAACAGGTATAAGCCCCAAGCTACTACTACTAAATTGGCGTTTTCTTTCACTGTTTCAATTATTATCAAACATTACTTCGCAACTCTAGGTACACCTTTAGGCCTACATAGACTCCCATTTTATTCTTATTTTCTAGAGTCAGAGATCATGCCTGATCACTCTAGTGGCCTTCAGTGGTAGACAGGGCTTGAGGTTTAGGCCTCACTGCAGCAAAACCTTTAATTAATTTTAGGGAAGCCAAACATTAAGTACTTGCTGAGCCTTCCAATTCTCGCCTTCTTGCAGTATGACGTCCTGTAGAGGTGTTCTTCCCTTTTCCCTTACGCATATAGTGGCCGGCTCTGCCACTGCCAATGTGACCTCTGGCAAGTCCCTAACCTCCCTGAGCCTTAGACGCATCTGTAAATTACGTGCAGGAGTTGAATTATGACTTAAAAGATATTACAGCTCTAAACTTCTAGGATCCTGAAACAATACTAAATAAACTTCATTAATAGTATAATTAATTACTAAAGTTCCAGAATATTGAGTGCATGGAGAAAAGGCTCTAACTGATAAAACTGTTGGAAACAACTGGGATAAACAAAGAAATTAAAAAAAATTATTTTTCATTTTTAGTTGCCCACTGTCCCCGACATTTATATAGTGGAACGAATTAGGCTTTCTATGTTTAAAAATCATAACTTTCTAAAATGCTTCACAACATTGGGGCTTGAGTTAATTGTAATTCTTTTGAAAGGAAGAATCACATTAATACTGATGATTTTCCTGAATGTTATGACTGAATTGATGACAAACCTGTGAAGCACTGATCATAGCTCATTTTGTGATTTGCATGGCTAGGCTATTTTAGAATTGTGGCATTATTCCTAATAAGACATTCCCAATTGGAGAAAGAATGATTCATAGAGAATAAGGTTTAAATGACAAGAGCAATTCCAGAAACAAAGTGGAGAGTGAGATTAGAGAAGACAGGCATCTTCAGAAACGAAGCTTTAGGGGTAGTTGGAAAAGAAGAATGTAAGACAAGTCTTCAAAGAATGGGAGACTGAAATACGATTACCCTACCGCCTAAAGACTAATTTTAATTACATATTAAATACACAAACATTTTGGTGGTGGTGGGGCATAAAAATGCAGTTTTTACTTCTTTCGCTTTTTTTTTTTTTTTTTTTGCGGTACACGGGCCTCTCACTGCTGTGGCCTCTCCCGTTGTGGAGCATAGGTTCCGGACGCGCAGGCTCAGCGGCCATGGCTCACGGGCCCAGCCGCTCTGCGGCATGTGGGATCTTTCCGGACTGGGGCACGAACCCGCTTCCCCAGCATCAGCAGGCGGACTCTCAACCATTGCGCCACCAGGGAAGCCCCAATCCCTGTTTCTTGCTTTCCAGATGTCTCAGGGTTTTCTCCTGTATCGGGCTGAACCAGCCCACCAGGTTCAACTACTCTGCCATCACATCCTAGGTGTGCTTCGGAGCCATGAGACACACTAAGAAAGGTAGGGCAGGAGTATGAACATTTAAACTACAGAAAGGAAGAAGAAAGGGAAGGTATACCTGAGACTGATGGAAAGAGAGGGAAGGAAGAGTGCTAGGCATATGAAAAGAAAGTGCAAGGAAAAGGCAGCGGGGTTGGGGCTGGCTTCACTATCTCTCAATTTGGTACATTGGTGGTTCGATTCTGGCGGCAGGGAGGGGCCCCGCTTCCTCAGCATGGTGCTATTGGGCTCTCCCTATTGCAAAAGGGCGGCCAAGGGCTTCCCCGGTGGCACAGTAGTTAAGACTCTGCCTTGCCAATGCAGGGGACACGGGTTCGAGCCCAGGTCTGGGAAGATCCCATATGCCGCGGGGCAACTAAGCCTGTGTGCCACAACTACAGAGCCTGCGCTCTAGAGCCCGCGAGCCACAACTACTGAGGCCGCGTGCTACAACTACTGAAGCCCATGCGCCTAAAGCCTGTGTTCTGCAACAAGAGAAGCCACCGCAAACAGAAGCCCGCGCACCGCAACGAAGAGTAGCCCCAGCTCGCCGCAACTAGAGAGAGCCCGCGTGTAGCAACGAAGACCCAACGAAGCCAAAAAAAAAAAAAATTAATAAAAAAAAAAGTGTCCAAGTTCTGGAGCCGGTTCTCCACGTAGAGCACAGCACCGGCGCTTCCACTTGGTGGGGAGGTTGGCCCTGCACCCAAGTGTTCCTCGGCCCTCTACTCTTCGCCCTGGAGGGCAGATTACATCATCCCAACTTGAGCAGCGTGGCCAGTTTTTCCCATTTCAAACTCCTGCTCTCTTGAACGCCAACTCTGGTTACTTAAGTAAACCGGGACGGAGCTTAATGTTTCCCCCGCCCCGACTAGGCACGAGAGAGGGCACTCAGGATGCGCCTCATTTTAGCAAAGAGGCTATTAAATGACCCAGGGCGCTACTTTTTCTCACATTTACGACTACAGCTACACAGGAACACACGGCGACCCAAGCTCTTGGCTGCGCCAAGACTCTCAGCGAAACACACGCGCCAAACGCGGCCCGAAACATCCTCAGCTGAGCCCGGTGAGCGACTTGAGGAAAACGGTGGATGTCAAAGGGCTACTCCAGCATGCCGCGCCTGCGCAGTCACTAGGCAGCGCCCCCCTCCCCCCCTCCCCCGCGGGGCGTGCTCGTAACGCCGCGCACCCTATCAGACGGCCGCAGGGAGCGCGCCCGCGGCCTCGCCCTCTCTCGCCCCTCCCCTCTCTAGTCTCCGTCGGGGCTTAGACTGAGGCTCGGAGACCTAGAGCTCCACTCTGCGCCCCCTAGCCCGCGGGCCCCCACGCCCTCTGGTGCGCGTGCGCAGAGGCGGCCCGCAGGGCGAGGGCGCGAGGGGAGGGCGGGCGTACGTCCTTGCGTGCGTCTCAGGCAGCGCGCACGCCGGCGTGAGAGGGCACGGGGAAAAGGTGGCTCTGGCCGGGGCGGCTTGGCTTCCTGTGGCTATGTAGCTGAGCTCGTCGGCTCCGGGTCCTCCTTCGCTGCCATCGCCGCGTCCTAGCGTGGAGCGGCTGCTCGCGAGGGATACTGTCTTCACGCCCGCCGCTCTCCTTCGACGGCTGAGCTTGCTTGCTCGCCCGTGGGAGCGTCCCGGCCGAGCAGCCCTGAGGGGGGAGGGGAGGCCATTTTGTCCCGACCGACTCCCCGGAACCGGGCGGAGCGGCTGGGAGAGGCTGCGGAGCCGCGGTCGCCGCCCTTGGAGGCACCGGACGCTTCCACCGTCGGGGCTTCCTCGACGAGGCTGTTCCTAGGTCGCCCGCGCCCTCTCGAGCCCTCCTTTTTCCCACGCTTTCCCGGTCCTCCGGCCTGAGAACGCCCGAGAGAGGAGGAGTTGGCCGTAGTGAGAGGGACCGATCCCTTGGGGCCGCCGGCGGCGAGAGCCTGTGCCGCTCCTCCCAATGGCGAAGAAGACGTACGACCTGCTTTTCAAGCTGCTCCTGATAGGGGACTCGGGAGTGGGGAAGACCTGCGTCCTTTTTCGTTTTTCGGATGATGCCTTCAATACCACCTTTATTTCCACCATAGGTAAGACCTGTGGGAGGGTGGTGTGCGGTCTCTGCATCTGCAAACCGTTTCTTTTATTCCAGACATCTTGCTTCCAGTAATATACGCCTTTGTTTCAGTGATTCTGATTCCAGGCGACAGACCCAAGTTACTGTTTGAATCGGCATCGAGCTTTCTGGGGCGGGGTCTTCCCAAGCTTTGCATCCGGTCTTTTGCTTTCAAGTCTCTCACTCTGCTCGGTGCCTGCTGTTACAAAATATGCAGCATTAACAGCATTCCAGAATCCTATTTCTTTAAGCGTCTGGATTGGCTTTTTCCATGTTTGTGTGGCGTTACTAGCTGTACGATATTTGTAAGGGATTTATTTTGGTGGTTGGGACTGAAGCACTAGGAGTCATTTGGTAAAGGCCTGGATTCATACTTCAGGGCAAAGAAGATTCCATATGGTCTTAAAGTAAACTTGAGGATTTGTGTGAGGAATAATTAAGGCAAATTAGAAGGGAAAAGTGAGTTGCTCGGCGTTGACTAATCCATTGATGTGTCAAACAATCGGAGGCTCTTCGTGCTTGGGGTGGGACTCTGGCATGTTTGCTCACAGAGCTGTTCCAGACATCAACAGAGGCAGTAATCTAATGGAGACGATCCGCTTCTGTCCTCGAACCCGAAAGAATGAAGTTCTCCCTTCTGTTTACGCTAGAATTTACAGGGAAGTGTCTTGCCAGTCATAGCCTTGGGACTTCTAATGTACTTTTCACCTCATGTTTCAGAATTATTTAGTGTGAAAATAAGAGCTAAAGATTGACCTTTTAAATCGGTTTCCCGTTTAGGAAAAGAAAAGGGAACGCTCTAGGAAAGTCCCATTTGACTCTGACGAGACAATTTAGTGCATTAACACGAATTGTGTTAAATGGGTTGTATGCGAAATCCGTTTTTTCCCCCCCACACAATAAATATCTTAAAGGACACATAGTTGTCTCTGTCACTTGGGGCCCAGAACACAGCGTTGGGGCAGTGCAATGAAACCCATTTTTAAGTGTAACTAGTTTTATATTAAGATGAGTTTTTAAAAAAGCAACTGTAGTCTTTGAACTCTGGCAGTTGTCACAATTAAGCTGATTTCAAACAGTTTATAGCATTTGGAATCGTTGATTTGGATTTCTTGTGATAAATATTTGTCAGCTACTTAATTCATTCTCATAAAACAAATTTTACTGAATTTAAATTGAGCAAGTGATCATTTAAACTACGTTTTGATTTTACTCCCTTTTTTGGGGGGAGGGGGTCATTGTAATCATTATTTCCTGAGTGTCATACTGCTCTCTAGACCTGTCATAAATTTCACGAAACTTAGAACTTGTTCTCTGCCTGTGGGTTAGCACTTCCTACCACTATGTTTACTTTTAATATTCCACTTTTAGCTGTATCTGGGTGGGTCAGGTAGTTAGATAGTTCAGTAAATATTTATTGAGCACCTAGTGCTAGGCACTGTTTTAGGGACTGGGGATAGATAAGTGAACACAATAGACCTTTTAAGGAGCAGTCTAGTGAGGACAATCACAATAGAGTGTGGAAAGTGCTACAGTGGGGGTAAGCATGGGAAGGAGGGGTGACTAGCCCAAATTAGGCGCTTGCATGGAGATGGTGTCTAAAATGAAGTCTGAAGGACAAATAGGAATTGGACCACAGGGGTGGGTAGGGCCTTCTGGAAAAGGGAGCATTGAATAAACTTGTAGTAAGATCAGGGATTTAATTCACGTGGTCAACTTTAACCTTTCATTGAGAAGGGTAGGGGGTGGAGGGTAGGAAGCAAAACATTAACTCCATGTACTCTTGTCTTTTTTAATGACTGCATACCCTCAACTAAAGCCCAATCCTGTAAGATAATGACATAATCTTCTTGTGTAGTCTTTCTTTTTTACTTTTTTTTTTTTGGCTGCCCCGCAAGACTTGTGGGACCTTAGTTCCCTGACCAGGGATTGAACCTGCGCCCTCTGCAGTGAAAGCTGGGAGTCCTAACCACTGAACTGCCAGGGAATTCCTTGTGTAGTCTTTTTACTAGGGAAAATGTGTAGTAATTTGGGATCAAACCTGCTGGGTTGGAGTCCTAGTTCCACAGGTTACTAGTTATGGAACTTTGGCAAGTTAATTAATCTCTGTCTGCTTGTTTCTTCTTTAAATAGTGTTAATAATAGGACCTATCACATAAGGTAGTTGTGAGGATTTTATGGGTCATTGAGAGCAAAGCACCTAGCATGGTGCCAGGCACACTGTAGGAGCACAGTGCATGCATATTAGCTATATGTGGAACTTGTGACCCTTCTGCTGCTGAAGTGAGGCAGAACAAGTTACTTTATGGATTGAATGCCCTGCATGCAGTGTTCACACAAATATTTGTTAGTGCTCTGCTAAACAATTTCACTTTAGATTCTGAAACTTTAATATTTTGATATAAAAGTGTTTGATATGTATGCTATTTTGATATATAAGATATATTGAACAGTGTAAGCTGAGAAATGGATAAATACATGGGTGTAAAATTCTGAGTACAGCTCCGACACATTGCATGTATTAGCTCTGTGTGCAGGTTTTAGAAGTCTGCTGGCATCTTCCACCAGTGCATCCAAAAAAAATATAATGTGAGTCACATAGATAATATTTTTTAGTAGCCACATTTAAAAAGTAAAAGAAGTATTTAATACTATATTTTAACTCATGTTATCCAGTCTTATAATTTTATTATGTAATCAAGATTAAAAAATAGTTGAGACATTTTACATTCTTTTTCTCCAGAGTGTATGTTATATTTACAGCTCATCTCAATTTAGATTAGGCACATTTCAGGTGTTGAGTGTGGCTAGTGCTGCCATATTGGACAATGCATGTTTAAACAGTATAAACTAGCCAGTTGGCTAATGTGCAGATGATTAGAGATACTTGGAATGTGTACTACTTTTAGGACATTTTAAATTTCATCAGTTGACTAGGATGTTTTTTTGTTTTGCTTTGCTTTTTAAAAAATCTAGAGCACTCTCTAATTATGAATGATACTGAAATTTGAGTTGTCACTTGATTGTTAAAACCTCTTGAGGTTCGGACAGAAGTAGTTACCTTGCAGGTGTTCAGTAGGGCCAAACTGCCAGTATAAGCTGGCCCTCATTATTTTAGGCACAGTCATTTCAGTTACTTATTGGCTATTGATTCTTGGAAGAAGTAATTTGTACAGGCTTATGGTGCTTACTTACAGTGCTTACACAGACTACCGTATTTAAATTTTTCTGTATATTTTCACTTCCCACACATCTATGTCAGAAATTGTGTATGATGTTTATGGTCAGATTTATTGCAGACAGAGTTGTAAAAACAAATTACTGGTATGTTCCACACTCACCAATCGCGAAGTGAATCCAAGGGCACTGGAATATAAGCTGCACAAGGACAGAGGGCTTTGTCTTTTAGCTGATAGATGCTAAGGACCTAGAAGAGTCCCTGCGTTTAATGGGTGCATGGTAAATAGTGAATGAAGGCAGGCAGACAGACAGGTAGTAAGTATAATCAGCATCCTCTAGAATTGGCTAGTTTTGTTTTAACATTTCTTGTCTACCTACTTTCTGAGCATTAAATATGTGAAGTAGATTGAGGTCAGATTTTACATAAGAAATCAGCTGTTTGGCTAATAGAGTAATTTTAGGGTACAACTGGTCTTGGAAAGTCAGATTGTTGAAGTATTTGCTAAAGAGAGTTACTGGTTTTGGATGAGCAGATTTCATTGGTTTATTTGGCTATAACCCTGTTGGCAGTATGAGCTCAGGAAAGCATTACTCTTTTCGTGATATGGTAGTTACTTGGACTCGTCCCAAAGCAGAAATTTTTAGTGGGCTGTTTTACTGAAAGTGCTGTCTTTTGGTGTTGTTAATCCTCCCTCCACCCCTCGACTTCATATTACTTTTTATGTTAGGACTGTCTTTCACTGGGAAACGGAGTCTCTGGGTTCCACGTAAAAAATTAAATTGGTGGGCTTCCCTGGTGGCGCAGTGGTTGAGAGTTCGCCTGCCGACGCAGGGGACATGGGTTCGTGCCCAGGTCCGGGAGGATCCCACATGCCGTGGAGTGGCTGGGCCCGTGAGCCATGGCCGCTGAGCCTGCGCGTCCGGAGCCTGTGCTCTGCAACGGGAGAGGTCACAACAGTGAGAGGCCCGCATACCGGGAAAAAAAAAAAAATTAAATTGGTAAAGGCTCTTGCCTCTGGGAGAGGTATAATGAACACACCCTTTTTGTTGTCTTTCTGAGTGTTTTTACTAAGCGTTGGAAGAGTAGGATGGTTCCACTAACATGCAGAATTGGTTTATTTAATTGAAATGAGCCCATTTTATATGAGAGGCTGCTTTTTAGAGAATTGAGCAAAACCTTTTTCATATTAAACGTGACAGGACTTTGCTGTGACACCCAGGCAGTGGCTCATGTTGCAGGAATGCCAGCACGCCCAATGAATTTTTCTTTTAAAAAAAAAAAATTATTTATTTATTTATTTATTTTTGACTGTGTTGGTCTTCGCTGCGGTGCGCGGGCTTCTCACTGAGGTGGCTTATCTTATTGCACAGCTCCCACTCTAGGCGCGCGAGCTCAGTAGTTGTGGCACGTGGGCTCGGTAGTTGTGGCTCATGGGCTCAAGAACGCAGGCTCAGTAGTTGTGGCACATGGGATTACTTGCTCTGCGGCACGTGGGATCTTCCCGGACCAGGGCTCGAACCTGTGTCCCCCGCATTCCCAACTACTACGCCACCAGGGAAGCCCGCCTAAGGAATTTCTTTCATTTGAACGTGTATTTTTAGGATTGATTAAGAACTATCCCGAGATTTTCCCAAAGAAGATACAAAGGGCCAGTAAACACATGAAAAGATGTTCAACATCACTAATCATTAGGGAAATGCAAATCAAAACCACTATGTGGCATTACTTCACATCCATTAGGATGACTGACATCAAAAATTAATTTTGGGGAAAAAGAAAAAAAGAACTTTGTCATAGACTTATCTGTTAGAGTCCCTGCTTTCAGTTCTTTTGGGTATATACCTGGAAGTGGCATTGCTAGATCATACCATAATTCTATTTTTAATTTTTTGGGAAACCACCATATTGTTTTCCACAGTGGCTGCACAGTTTTATGTTGCCATAGCACTGCACCAGGGTTTTATTTCTCCACATCCTCATCAACACTTGTTATTGTCTGTTTAGCAGCATTATTCACAGTAGCCGAAAGGTGGAACAACCCAAATGTGCATAGACCAATGAATGGATACACAAGATGTAGCATATACATACAATGGAATATTATTGAACCTTAAAAAGGAGTGAAATTCTGATAGATTTTACAACATGGATAACACTGAAAACACTGTGCTAAGTGAAACAAGCCAGACACAAATAGACAAATACTGCATAAAATCATTTATGTGAGGTACCTAGAATAGGTCAATTCATAGAGAAAGTAGAATAGTGGTTACCAGGGCCTGGGGACTGGGTAATGGGAAGTTATTGGCTAATGTGTACAGAATTTCAGTTAGTGGGGAATTATTGCTTAAAGGGTACAGAGTTTCAGTTTGGGAAGATAAAAAAGTTTTGGAGATGGATAGTGGTGATGGTTGCACAGCAGTGTGAATATATTTAATGCCGCTGAATTGTATACTTAGAAATGGTTAACATGCACAGAAGGACAAATACTGCATGATTTCATTTGTATGAGGTATTTAAAGTTGTCAACTTCATAGAAACAGAAAGTAGAATAGTAGAAAGTAGAACGATAGTCTCCCAGGGACTGGGGGGAGGGGGAAATGGGGAGTTGTTTAATGGATATAGTATAGTTTTAGTTTTATGAGCTGAAGAAGTTTTGGAGATCTGTTGTGTATCAATGCAAATACACTTAACACTACTACACTATACACTTAAAACTGGTTAAGTTGGTATATTTTTATGTTATGTGTTTTTTTTACTGCAATTAAAGAACTGGTTTAAATGGTCAATTTTATGTTATGTATATTTTACTACCAAAAAGCCCCCAAAAAACTCTTTGCCACTTGACACAGCTCTCTAAAAGAGCATTTAATCACAGACAGCCCCTCACTGTTTCATGTGATAACTACTGTTAACCAGTGGTCATTGAGTCAAGAGGATCCTTTAAGGTACTTTCCCGTGCTTTATTATTACCGGTCTGTACTTTCAGATACTGAAGGCAGGTTTGTCTTTTTGTTGTGTGTATCTACATAGATCTCCTTGGAATATTGATACAGGAAAGTACCCTAATATGAATTTTTTTTTCCTTTTTTAGCACGTTGGGTCTTAGTTGCTGGGCGCAGGCTTTCTCTAGTTGCAGTGAGCAGAGTGGGGGGGCTGCTGTTCGTTGTGGTGCGTGGGCTTCTCATTGCAGTGGCTTCTCTTGTTGCAGAGCACAGGCTCTAGGCGGGCAGGCCTCAGTAGTTGTGGCACGTGGGCTCAGTAGTTGTGGCTCGTGGGCTGTAGAGCTCAGGCTCAGTAGTTGTGGCGCACGGGCTTTGTTGCTCCGCGGCATGTAGGATCTTCTGGACCAAGGATCAAACCCATGTCCCCTGCATTGGCAGGCGGATTCTTATCCACTGCACCACCAGGGAAACTGAGTCAGGAAACTGAGACTGATGAGGGGAGGTAACTTGCAGAAGATTATATGGCTAATTAGAGAAAGAATTTTGACTAAAATCCACGTCCAATCTTGTTCATGGCTGTGTTTCTCATCCTGAGAATTTCATTGTTTTGCTTGAAAAAATTAATGATAGGGTCATTCTCCTACTCATCAGTTTTAATTTGAAAAGTGGAGTTACAGTGGTTTATTGTTGTTTTGTCTTTGTTTTGACAGAAGTGGGAAAGTAACAAGTCTCGGCACCAAATACCAAGGGGTTTGTTCAGGTTACTTGTCTTTTGCAAACAGAGCGTAACACAGCAGAGCTGAGCTGATAATGTTAGAAATGATTATTTTATTTTCAAGAATTATCGTGTATAATGGTATACGAGATGTGGCAAAGGAAATACTGATATTCCTGTTTGGTTTGTAAAGGGAAAGAATGATAGGAGAAATACTGTCAATCTGTTTCAACTTTTAACAGTACAGAGTTGCCCAGCCAGTGCTGTGATAGCAATTGTGATTAACCGAGAAATAGGGGCTTGTTGAGTTGATTTACAAATAAGAGACTGTTATTTAGCACAAAATATAAATTTGTGAATAGCTAAGAGATCTGCATGGGAAGACTGCTTATGGAGATGGTTCAGTCATAAAGGTAGAGTGTAAAAGAGCTATAAAGTGTTGAGACCATTGTCTGAACCCAAAGACTGATAAAAGTCTTGAAAAGGTCATGGATTTGCTTCCTTCAAAGAGGTGAATATTGGGGGTTAATGGATTAAGTCCTTTAAATTTGGGTCATAAGGAAAGGAATTTGAAAAGATGACTAGAGTAAAATTTTGGTGAAGAAAACTCATCTGAAGGTAAATCTCAAATGAGAAAAAACATTATATTTGAAGATAGTAGTGCCATATATTTTGAGTTACAAACAAAAGTGATTGCTTGATATTTATCCTTCTTTCCAGAGATGAAAAATCATATTTTTGGGGAAAACAGCAACTGGTGATGGAACACTAAGTTTCCAGCATGACCCAGAAACAGAGCATCCAAGGTTGTAAAACATTAGAAAATGGAAAAAAACATTATTCTGGAGACCCAAAAAGTACAATGTAGCAAAATCAGAACAGAGGACAGTATTGATTTGTTTCTTTCATATCAGTAGCAATGCTTATGCAGGCTTTTTTTAATTGACATTTTTATTAAGGCAGTTGTAGATTCACATGCAGTTGTAAAAAACAGTACAGAAGGATCCCTTGTACACTTTGCCCAGTTTCTCCTAATGGTAACATTTTGTGAAACTGTGGTATAATATCACAACCAGGATATTGTCATCTGTTACAGCACACCAGTCTTACTCAAATTTCTCTAGTTTTCTTGTACTCATTTGTGTGTGTATGAAATTCACTACAGTTTTGTCACTTCTGTAGGTTCATGTAGCCACCACCACAGTCAAGATACTGAACAGTTCCAAGGGACAAGGATCCCTTGTGTTCTTTTTTAACTATACCCGTTTCCTCCCTCCACCCCCGCTTCTCTCCTCCAAAAATTTGTCCCCCATTTATAAAATTTTGTCATTCACAAATGTAGTATAAATGGAACCATATATGATGTAACCTTTTGGGATTTGCTTTTATTCAGTCGGCTTAATTCCCTGGAGATTCATCCAAGTTGTATGCATCAGTAGTACCTTTTTTATTATTGAGTAGTATTTCATGGTATGCATTCCCCACAGTTTGGTTAACGACTCACCCATTGGGGAACACCTGGGCTGATTCCAGTTTTTGGCTGTTATAAATAAAGCTGCTATGAATTTTTGTGTAGAAGGTTTTGTATGATCATAAATTTTTGTTTCTCTGGGATAAATGCCTAATAGTGCAATTACTGGGTCATATGGTAATTGCATGCTTAGTTTTATAAGAAACTACCGAACTGTTTCTCGAGTGGCTGTACTATTTTATATTCCTTCAATAGCGTGTGAGTGATCTTGTTTCTCTGCATCTTCACCAGCATTTGGTGGTTTTACTATTTTGTGGTTTTAACTATTCTGATAAGTGTGTACTAATAATCTCATTGTTGTTTTAAATCGCATTTCCTTGATAGCCAGAGGTGGTGAAAAATCTTTTCATGTTCTTATTTGCCATCTGTGTGTTCTCTGGTGAAATATCTGTTCACGTCAGTTGCCCATTTTCTAATTGCATTCTTTTTTCTTTTTTTTTACTATTGAGTTTTATGAGCTCTTTATACGTTTTATTTTATTTATTTGGCTGCGTTGGGTCTTCGTTGCTGCATGCGAGTTGCCGTGAGCGGAGGCTACTCTTCGTTGCAGTGCGCGGGCTTCTCATTGCGGTGGCTTCTCTTCTTGCGGAGCATGGGCTCTAGGCACGTGGGCTTCAGTAGTTGTGGCACGTGGGCTTCAGTAGTTGTGGCGCATGGGCTTAGTTGCTCCGCGGCATGTGGGATCTTCCTGGACCAGGGCTTGAACCTGTGTCCCCTGCACTGGCAGGCGAATTCTGAACCACTGCACCACCAGGGAAGTCCCTTGAAAGCTTTTTAAAGTTAATTTTTACCAGTGATGTGTACACATATTTGAAGTTAAGTAAACTGCTAAGAGATTTATAGTAACAAAAAAAGCAGTCTCCTGACTCATTTCCTCTCCATCTTCAGTCCTTTTCTTTAGAAGCATCTTCTTCTTCTGTTATATACTCCTATATTTTCAAAATATAAGGTATACAGCCATCTCTTGAGTATTAATATTAGATGAAAATTTTAACCTGTTATAATCTCATCCCACTTTTATCCCAGTTTTTTTGTTAAATTGATATCCAGTGGTTACATTAATATGGCCATGTGAATATTACCTATCAAGCCAAATAGTCTGTTACGACTGTTTCCTTTTCTCTGAAGTTGAAAGTTCTCTTTATTTGATTAATTTCCTTTACCCATTATCAAGTCTTCCTACATCCTTCAACAACCTCTCAGAATGACTTTCTACACAGTCGAGCCATTAGAGACATATATATATTTCTTCCTGGATGCCTCTCTTCTAGGTCTTTCTCCTTCTTGCTTCCATTCCCTTAGCCTCTCTCATGTGAGATACTGTTGTTAATTTATTGCCTTGGATCATATCATTCTCTAGTAGCTTCTTGCAAAAAGGGAACATGGCAAAGGAAATTTTTTGAGACTTTCCATATTTGATAATGTCTAAATTCTTTCCTTTCACTCCATCGAAAGTTTGACAGGGCCTAGGGTTCTGGTTTGAAAATAATTTTCCCTTAGGATTTTGAAAGTATTACTTTTGTCTTTTTTAGCTTCTGATGTTGTTGGCAGGTACAATACCATTCTGATTCTTTTTTTTTTTTGCGGTACACTGGCCTCTCACCGTTGTGGCCTCTCCCGTTGCGGGACTCCGGATGCGCAGGCTCAGCTCCGGACGCGCAGGCTCAGCGGCCATGGCTGACGGGCCCAGCCGCTCCGCGGCATGTGGGATCTTCCCGGACTGGGGCACGAACCCGCGTCCCCTACATCGGCAGGCGGACTCTCAACCACTGCGCCACCAGGGAAGCCCTCATTCTGATTATTTATCCATCGTTTATGGCCTAGTTTGTCTCTGGAAGTTTTTAGATTTTTAAATTTTTTTGAATTCCTGGTAACAGATCATGTACCTTAGTGGGTGGGTCTTTTTAAAAATAAATCTATCATTCTCGATACTTGGTGGGCCTTTCCAGGTCCTTAACTTCTTCACGTTTTCTTACATTTTTCCCTCCTGTGATTTTCTTCCCTTTATTTGCTGTTTTTAGTTGGATGTTGGACTTCCTGGATTGATTGTATAATTTTCTATTTTCTAGCTTTGCTAATTCGTTCTTTCTGGGAGATTTCTTTGACTTTATCTTTTAACTTTTCTATTGAAGATTTTATTTCAGCTGTAGTATGTTTAAATTTCTAGTGCTTTTTCTGCTTTATTCCTTAAAATTTGTTTTTTAAGCATTCTGTTCCTGTTTTGTAAATACGGTATCTTTCTTGGAAGATAGGTTTTTTGACATTTTCTTCTTGACTCTCTTTTTCCTTCAAGTTTTCCATACCCATGTTTGTTTTATTCTGTATTTTATTTTAGAGGCCTTTCTCAAATGATTGGTGATTTCAGGACATACGCTCATAATTAAGAATGGGTCGTTGAATCAGCTGCACTTCAATAAGATTTTTTTAAAAAGTGCCAAAAAAAAAAAGAATGGGTCTTTGAAAAGATGTTCATGAGCTTTGTAAACATGGGTGGGGCTTTTTAATCTCCCCGGTTTTAGATTCATCTCCACACTCTACTGAACCTCTTGTTCCTGAATTCAGAGTGTGTCAGTTTCAGATTTTCTAGAGGATAAATTGTTAGACTCCTGCTAGGTCTTGAGGAGTGGTAATATCTGGTTATGTGAAATGGAGGCTACGTCTTGGGGTGTCCTTATATAAACCTTCAATCAGCCTTTACTTTCTGCCTGGTACCTAATACCTCCTGTTGCTAAACCTCCTATTTAGACGTGAATTGGCTTGCTCCTCATTGGTATCTTCTTCAGTGGGTTCTGAGGTCATAAACTTCTTCATCTATTGTGGTTAGTTTACAATGTCTATCCATTTGTAAACTCTTTATATATCTTGTTTTCCTTGAAGTTATGGTGTGATTTTGGAGAGAAGGGGTCAGAAAGATTTTTCTCTTCTAGTTTAACTGGAATTTGAAGTAATTTTTGACTCCACTTTTTAACTCATAAATAACATCCAGTAGGATTAGGGATGGATGATACTTTGCTACTGTTCTTGTAAATATCTAGTCCATCCTCAAAATACTGATATTTTTGTTATTTAGGATAGTCAAATGAATGTAGTAGGGAATCAGAGTATTCACAACAGCACCATTTAAAGGAAAGAGCTTTAATTTAGATGTATAATTCTTGGCTGATTTACTTGGGGGGAAGGGAGAGTATTTTTTGCTTTTTGAACAGAGTATGACTGTAGTCTTAAATTTCAGTCTTTTGCTCTTGATGTATACTATTTTATAGAATACTGACCAACAAATGATTCAGCAAACTCATAATCTGTCAGAGGATTGCAGTGGGTCCTATATATTATAGCACTTGGCATTGAATGATAAGGTATCGCCCACTTGATTTTTAGCTGGTTTGAAACCTATTAGTAAACATTTTTCCCTACAAAGTGTGAGTAGAGTTATTCTACCTCTTTGTATATTCTCAGTCTTACTAACTTTGCCTTCCTTAAATTAGACATTAATGGATACGTGTGAATTTTTGAAAATCCAGTAGTGTCTTTTTGCATATTTTTGTGTGTGGGAATATATATTCAGCATAATAAATGGACAAGAGTGCTGTGGAAGGTAAATATAATATCAAAATAACTGTTCAAGTGTTAGCTCTTTGCTTAAGTGAGTAAGAATTCTGAAAACTTTTTTCCTCTTTTGGAAAGTTTCAGACCTACAGAAAAGATACTTATTATAATGAATCCTCTTATATCCTTCCTCTAGATTCACCAATTGCCAATATTTTGCTACATTTGCTTTTATGTCTCTTTAGATAGTTTATTTTGTGTATGAAGTGGTGTCTGATTCAAAATAGATTAAAGATTTGTGTGCCATAGTCATTTTTCAAAAATAAAGTAGGAAATTAAGCTATAAGACTTTGCACTTGCTGTTGAGGTTTTACACTGTGTCAGGCACTCTGAGCGCCAGAGATGCAGTGGTGAGTAGTACAACTTGGTACCTATCCTTGTGGTGTTTAAGTTCTAGTGGAGAATTTTGAAAAGTGCACCAAAATACCACTACTTTCTCAGCACCTAAGTTAGCATCTGATTCTCAATATCTTTGCTGCTCTTCTAAGACATTTCATATTTGTGGGAAACACAAGCTTTATGCCCTTTACTGTTTTCTTACAAAGTTATGTTTGCTATACCTCATGAAAGAAAGTTTTGTTTTGTTTTTTTTAAGATACAGAATTTTAAACAGTGAGGTGGTAACACTTACATGTATCTAGAGATTAGTCTTCCATTAACCTCTGAACATAATCCAGATGAAAACTAATAGTATATTCACAAATCACCTAAATTAAAGCCACACATAGTACTTAGTGTTTTCTTAGTGCCTTACTGACTTTGTTTTTTAATTCCATTTTATTAGACCCTGAAGAAGCAGCAGACTTTTGTTTTTATGCAGGTGACATGTCCAGCCAGCAGAAATGAGACGAGATAGACATTTAGGTAGGAGAACTGAAAACTAAGACCAAGATTAAAGATTGTATTACCATACGATACAGTTACAGATTTGTGAATTGATGATTATGGCCAATGAGAAGTTCCTTTTTTTTTTTTTGGGCCGTGCCACACAGCTTGCGAGGTCTTAGTTCCCTGACCAGGGGTTGAATCCCGGCTGTGGCAGTGAAAGCACTGAGTCCTAATCACTGGACCACCAGGGAATTCCCTAGAAGTTCTTTTATCTTCAGTAGTCTCTGTTGAAGTAGAAAGTTTGATATATTTTGGAGACATAATAAAAAATGAGTTTTGTTGCCTTATGTATGTATAATCAGAGTTTAACTTTTGTGGAATAATTTTTCCACAAGATGCTAGATAAATGCTTTATTATAATAAAATGAAATTATTTCTTGTATTCAGAAAGAATTTTAAAAATTGGGATGCACTGATGGAAAAGTGAAGCCTGAGGGTGAATATAATCCAAACAAAATTATGAGCTTGGATGAGGTAAATTTAAGATTTACTCACTAGTTCTCAAGTATTAGGATTGTTGGAGGATTATCCTTTAAAATGTGAGTGAACCAGTTTTGGGGGATAAATATAAGGATTTTTTTTTCATATTGAATGAAATATTTACAGAAGTAATTTCTCTATTTTAAATGGATTCAAAAAGGGTCTGCACAGATTTGTGAATGTCAGGACCATAAATAGCATCTTAATGAAACTGGCTTAAACCTAAGCTCTAAGATGGACTTCCAGGAAGTCAGCCATGCTCTTAACTTAATATGCCTCCCTCAAGAATAGTGGGCTGGGCTTCCCTGGTGGCGTAGTGGTTGAGAGTCCGCCTGCCGATGCAGGGGACACGGGTTCGTGCCCTGGTCCGGGAAGATCCCACAGGCCGCGGAGCGGCTAGGCCTGTGAGCCATGGCCGCTGAGCCTGCGTGTCCGGAGCCTGTGCTCCGCAACGGGAGAGGCCACAACAGTGAGAGGCCCGCGTACTGCAAAAAAAAAAAAAAAAGAATAATGGGCTTTTTGGATAAGTCAGACAGGGTTTAGCAGTTTGTATTTCTCTGTACAATAAAATATTCTAATAAAAGTGTTTAATAGTAATATCTTATATAACACAGGTAACTATAAATTAAGCAACAGGTGGACAGTTTCCTTTGTGGGTTATTTGTGACTGATGATCAATGGGTGCTTAAGGGAATAAAAATAATTTCAATGTTAACCTGATACACTCAAATAACTAATTTTTACACTATAATATCACGACTTCCCCCTCTAATTTTTTTTTCTTTTTCTTTTTTTAAAAATACGCACACAGTCCTCTTGGGTGTGTATTTAGGGGTGGGATTGCTGGGTCATGGTGTACGCATATATTTAGCTTTGGTAGGTACTAGCTTTCACAGATAGTACTGAACAATTTTACAAAGTGGTCCTATCAATTTTGGTTCATCTTTTTTTAAAAATTTATTTTTATGTATTTATTTTTGGCTGCCTTGGGTCTGCATTGCTGTGCGTGGGCTTTCTCTAGTTGCAGCGAGGGGGCTACTCCTCATTGCAGTGCTTGGGCATCTCATTGTGGAGCACAGGCTCTAGGCATGCGGGCTTCAGTAGTTGTGGCGAGTGGGCTCAGTAGTTGTGACTCACGGGCTCTAGAGCGCAGGCTCAGTAGTTGTGGTGCACGGGCTTTAGTTGCTCCACGGCACGTGGGATCTTCCTGTACCAGAGCTCGAACCCGTGTCCCCTGCATTGGCAGGTGGATTCTTAACCACTGTGCCACCAGGGAAGCCCCGTCCCCCTCTAATTTTTCTTCAATTTCTCTTCTGAAAAACTTTCTTTAGTAAGATGTCTATATGTAGGTGCCACAGATTACAGGACTTTTTTTAAACTTTCTTCTTTAGCCCCCAACACATTTTCTTGAGCTGATTTTTACTTTTTTTCTACGTTATGCTTTTTAGCAGGCACTGTTTAAGTCATTAGTGATGAAGATATACATACATATATATATATATATATATATGAATGCTATTACTCTTTGCCCTAGGTTGTGGTCTTTCTATTAAATGATGATTTCCAACTCCAGCAGTGATTTAATTAAGCACAGTTTGCCTTTCAAAACTTGCCTCAGTCTCAGGTAACATCCTCATCCTTGACATTCTGTCTCCCTTGGAATGCGTGAGCCCCCTGGAATACTTTACCCTGCTGAATGGATTTGTTTCTTCAAACATTTGCCTTTTTTCCTGATCTTCTATTGAATTTTAGCAAACCTACTGAGTTTAAAATTGCTTCAGTTGAGTGAGAGTTTTTTGGAGAACTGTATTTTCAGATACAGTTTGTTTTATTATCTCTTGTTAGGTGAATTTGTTGGTTGATGGAAATGAGTGGCTAGAAGGGAAGAAATGGAGGTCTTAAAACATTAAGTAAAGCATTATAGGTAACTTAATTTCAAGAGTAAATAATTAAAAATTTTTGTTAGTTTGCTCTTGACTCTTCTACTGTAAAACACATCTTCCTGAAAGCAATGGTGTCAGTGTGCCTGCTTGGTATTGTATGATATATGCAGTGCAGTTGTACATATGTTGTTTTGTAGGTTTTGAAACGTACCATGGAGTACTATTACAGCTTGGCTCATCCTCCTTGCTATTTGTCAGTTGAATTTTCTCACATAACTGCCATGATCTGCTTCAGTGGATGATTTTCTTTTAAGACCATATTTGGCTTTCCTCAGCCATTGAATTTGAACAATCTGTGGTGGGTTGATTTTCTTTAAAGATGATAAAGAATGATCCTTTTTTTAAAAATACCTTTATTGGAGTATAATTGCTTTACAGTCTTGTGTTAGTTTCTGCTGTACAACAAAGTGAATCAGCTATATCTATACTTGTATCCCCATATCCCCTCCCTCTTGAGCCTCCCTCCCACCTTCCCTTTCCCACCCTTCTAGGTGGTCAACAAAGCACCAAGCTGATCTCCCTGTGCTATGCAGCAGCTTCCCACTAGCCAGCCATTTTACATTTGGTAGTGTATATATGTCAGTGCTACTCTCTCACCTTGTCCCCTTCCCTACCGTGTCCTCAAGTCCATTCACTATGTGTGCATCTTTATTCCTGTCCTGCCACTAGGTTCATCAGTACTTTTTTTTTTAGATTCCATATATGTGCGTTAGCATCTGGTATTTGTTTTTCTCTTTCTGACTTACTTCACTCTGTATGACAGACTCTAGGTCCATCCACCTCACGACAAATAACTCAATTTCGTTTCTTTTTATGGCTGAGTAATATTCCATTGTATATATGTGCCACGTCTTTATCCATTCATCTGTTGATGGACATTTAGGTTTCTTCCATGTCCTGGCTATTGTAAATAGTGCTGCAATGAACAAAGAATGATCCATTTTTTAAAATACGCAGTGACTGTGAAGACACTGGTTCCAAAGTGTGGACCTCTTCACGGCAGCACCAGCATCACCGGGAAACTTGCTGGAAATGCAAATTCTCACGTTCTACCTGTCAACTGTTGAATCAGAAATTCCTTGGGTAGGACTCATACATCTGTATATATATATATATTTTAACACACGCATCGTCTGACATTTATAAATTTATTTATTTATGGCTGTGTTGGGTCTTGGTTGCTGTGCACGGGCTTTCTCTAGTTGCGGCGAGCGGGGGCTACTCTTGGTTGCGGTGTGTGGGTTTCTCATTGCGGTGGGTTCTCTTGTTGAGGAGCATGGGCTCTAGGCGTGCGGGCTTCAGTAGTTGTGGCATGTGGGCTCAGTAGTTGTGGCTCGTGGGGTCTAGAGCGCAGGCTCAATAGTTGTGGCACACGGGCTTAGTTGTTCCACGGCATGTGGGATCTTCCCGGACCAGGGCTCGAACCTGTGGCCCCTGCATTCACAGGCAGGTTCTTAACCACTGTGCCACCAGGGAAGTCCGCAGCCATCTGTATTTTGACGGAGCCGTCCAGATGATTTCCATACAAGCTGAAGTTTGAGAACCAAGGTTGTACTATTAAATACATCACAGAAATAGTTGTATTTTACTTTTTTTCTTCCCTCCACAGTGTATCTTGGAGATCATTCCTCGTGATTAGTTTCTTCATTTTTTTAAAACTGCTGCATAGTGTTCCATTAGATGTATCACGATTTAGTTAACCAGTTCCCTGTGTATCAACATTTTGGGTCTGGAGCATAAAGTGTTTAGAAATTATGTGGTGCCGCCTGTGAAGGGCCTTACATGATCTGGCAGTAAGCTTGTACTTCATCCTGTAGATGGGGTAGTGAGTGGCAGGATTAGATCCATGTCACATAATCCTGATGCTACCACTGGCTGGGCGAACCGGTGCCACTAACTTACGGAATATGCTAGTTAGGAGCATGTCTCACAGGCATGATGATAAGTTTTTTTAACCAAAATGCGAAATTTGAGAAGTACATGGTAAATATTCCAAAGGTTTATTGGGGCAAAAACCGTGAGTATTTTAGGATTACAGTTATCATAACTAGTCAGATAATTTAAAAAATAGAACTAGTATATGGTTTAGCAGTCCCACCTTCGGGTATAGATCCTGAGGAATTGAAAGCAGCGTCTTGAAGAGATCTTGCACACCCGTGTTCATAGCAGCACTTGTTACAGTAGCCATGAGGTGGAAGGAACCCGAAGACCATTTGTGCTTATCAGGAGCTGGGGGGAAAGGGGCAAAGGAGCGCTGTTTAATGCACGTAGTTCTGCAAGATGAAAAAGTTCTGGAGATCTGTTGCACTACAGTGTGAATATACTTAACACTACTGAACAGTACACTTAAAAATGGTTAAGATGGTAAATTTTATGGTACTTTTAAAAAAAATTTATTTTATTATTTATTTATTTATTATTTATTTATTTTGCTGCGGCTTTCTTTAGTTGTGGTGAGCTGGGGGCTACTCTTCGTTGCAGTGTGCTGGCGTCTCACTGCGATGGCTTCTCTTGTTGTGGAGCATGGGCTCTAGGCATGCGGGCTTCAGTAGTTGTGGCACACAGGCTCAGTAGTTGTGGCTCGTGGGTTGTAGAGCACAGGCTCAGTAGTTGTGGTGCGTGGGCTTAGTTGATCCGCGGCATGTGGGATCTTCCCAGAGCAGGGCTCGAACCCCTGTCCCCTGCATTGGCAGGTGGATTCTTAACCACTGCACCACCAGGGAAGCCCTGGTACTTGTTTTTACCACACAAAAAATAAAACAAAACAAAAACCCACATCACAACTAGGTTGCGATTGTATAGCATACATAGTTCAGGCCATACCAGCATGGTCATGTCCAAAGCGCACTCGGTACTGGTGTACCTCATTTTACCGTGCTTTGCTTTATTGTTCTTCACAGATTCTTAACTTTTTACGAACTGAAGGTTTGTGGCAACCCTGCATTGAGCAAGTCTGCTTTTCCAACAGCATTTGCTCACTTCGTGTCTCTGTCATATTTTGGTAATTCTCATAATATTTCAAAACTTTTTCATTATTATTGTGTTTGTTATAGTGATCTGTGATCAGCTCTCTTTGATGTTACTGTGACTTGCTGAAGGCTCACATGATGGTTAGTATTTCTTAGCAATACAGTATCTTTAAGGTATGTATATCTTTTTAGACCGAATGCTATTACTGAATGGACTACAGCATTGTATAAACATAACTTTTACATGCACTGGGAAACCAGAAGATTCATGTGACTTGCTTTATTGTGGCATTTGCCTTATTGTGGTGGTCTGGAACAAATCTCCAGTACTTTGAAATATTTCGAGAATTATCAAAATGTGACACAGAGACAGGAGGAAGTGAGCAGTGCTGTTGGAAAAATGATGCCAACAGACATCCTCGACACAGGGTTGCCACAGACCCTTCAATCTGTAATACGCAATATCTTTGAAGCACAATAAAGTGAAATGCAATAAAATGAGATATGCCTGTACATTATTTCAGTTCATTCTCACACTGATCCTCTGAGGAAATTTGTATTATCCTCATTTTGTTAATGAGAAAATTGAGGATTAGGAACATTAAGTAATTGAGCCAAGAAGGTCACACAGCTAGTAAGTGGTGAAACGAGAATTGTTGATGCTGGTCTCTCAGACTCTAAAGCCCATATTCTTTCCAGTACATTATACCAGAGAAGTGGAAATAACAGACTTACAAAAGTGAAATCATTTTTAAAAACCTAGAACAAAACAATACTGGCCAGGCCTGAAATATTGGTACAAGGGCTACCATTTTTTGACTCATAAAACTTTACTGAAAAGTATCTTTTCGGACTTCCCTGGTGGTGCCGTGGTTAAGAATCCACCTGCCAGTGCAGGGGACACAGGTTTGACCCCTGGTCTGGGAAGATCCCACATGCCACGGAGCAGCTAAGCCCATGTGCCACAACTGCTGAGCCTGCGCTCCAGAGCCTGCAAGCCACAACTGCTGAGCCTGTGCACCACAACTACTGAAGCCCATGTGCCTAGAGCCTGTGCTCTGCAACGAGAGAAGCCACCACAATGAGAAGCCCAGGCACCGCAACGAAGAGTAGCCCCTGCTCGCCACAACTAGAGAAAGCCCGCACGCAGCAACGAAGACCCAACGCAGGCAAAAAATAAATAAATAAAAAATAGAAGTAGTTATCAAAACACACACACACACACACACACACACACAAATGAGAAGAAAAATATCTTTTATGAGAGTAATTTCTTTGGGTACATAATTTTGGGGATGGTTATAAACAGATTAGATGTAGTTTCTTTACAGACAAAGAATTTGACTTCATATTTTTAAGTTGAAAGAGCTGATACGTAGTTGATATTTTTTTTCCCATTTATCTCTTTTGTTGATAATTTTAAGCAGCCATTGCTCTTCCCAGCATCAAACATCATACCCCTTAAAATGGGACTCACTGGAGTGTCAGAATCTAACTACCACCAGCCTAAGGTTCTAGGAGCTTTCAGAAAAGGGATGGAGTTGGTTTCTATATATGACATTTTCTTTGGTTTAGAATGTTTTTATCGTGTGGTAAATCACTGTAGTAAGTGCCTTTACTCCTGGGTCAGGAAAGTGATTTCCAGTGACAGGTGCATCTGTTTTTATTTGAATAATATTTTTAAAAAATTTTATATTTAAAGTAATGCCTATTAGCTAAAAACATAGCATTAGACTGTATAGCATAGAAAGGATAAGTATTGTGATGTCCCTCTTCTTTGCTGCTAATTCTTTGTTCCACATCCTTAATGTAATTTTGATGGCAATACTTTTTTTCAGTACATTTATGTATTAGGAGGTAACAGCTCCTTGCTTTTCCCTGCCCCCTCCAACCCAGCTGGCTTAAACAACAACAAAATGTTTGAAGATGTGTCACTTTTAGGGTTAGTTTGTTAAATGCTCAGCATCCTCACCAAGAACCCAAGTTATCTTTACATCCTGCCACTCAGTCAGTTAGTTTGTCCTCAGGCTAGTTCTCTTCATTGGTATAGAGATACATGCAGCAATTTTAGCCTCCAGACGTACTGAGTCATAACATCATCCAGAGGAAAAGGGACAATTTCTTCCTCGTGTTTCTTTTTTTTTTTCTTTTTTTTTTTTTTTGCAGTACGCGGGCCTCTCACTGCTGTGGCCTCTCCTGTTGCGGAGCACAGGCTCCGGACGTGCAGGCTCAGCGGCCATGGCTCACGGGCCCAGCCGCTCCGCGGCATGTGGGATCTTCCCAGACCGGGTCACAAACCTGTGTCCCCTGCATTGGCAGGAGGACTCTCAACCACTGCGCCACCAGGGAAGCCCCTCGTGTCTCTTTTTTTCCCTTCCAGCTTTTTATTTTAAAAACTTGCAAATGCACTGAAAATTTGAAAGAATAGTGTAACTCTTGACATATATGTCCTTCATGTAGATTTTCTATATTATTAACATTTTGCTGCATTTGTGCACTCATACCGTTTGTATTTCTTTTATTTGCTAAGCGATTTGAAAATTTGTAAGTAAGCTGCAAATATCATGACACTTCATCCCCTAAATACTCCAGTACGTATCTCCTCAGAACAAGAATGTTCTCTTATATAACTACAACCTCATAGTTACACCCAAGAAATTTAATATTAGTCAGTAATATATGCTTTATAGTTCTTATTCAAACTGCCTCAACATTTTTGCCTTTTTTGGGGAGTGGTTGGTGGTGTAGGTGTCCAGAGTCCAGTTCAAGATTATGCATTGAATTTAGTTGTCTTGTCTCTTTACTTTTGTTAATCGAGAATAAATAAGATAGTGACATTGACTTTTTTGAATGAGTCTAAATATTTTATTAAGAATGGCCCACATTTTGGATGTTTCCTCATGAATAGATTCAAATTAAACATTTTGGCAAAAATACTACCTAGGTGATGTGTCTTTCTCAGTGCATCACATCTCAGTGCATAATGTCATTTTGTCCTATTATTGGAGATACTAAGTTTGAGCCCTTGGGTAAGATAGAGCCTGCCAGATTTCTCCATTAAAGGTACTTTCCCCCTTTGTAATTAATAAATGATAGGTAGGGTGATGCTTTGAGATGGTGCAACTATCTTATTCTCTAGTAACATTTTACCTGTTGGTTTGATCTATGAATGAATCAGTTATTACATTTTTGGTTGCAAAAACTGCCTTTCTCTCATTTCTTTTTCTCTTTTTTTTGGGTGGGGGGCACACCTTGCCACTTGTGGGGTACACCTCGCAGCTTGCGGGATCTTAGTTCCCTGAGCAGGGATTGAACCTGGGCCCCGGCAGTGAAATTGCCGAGTCCTAACCACTGGACCACCAGGGAATTCCCCCATTTTATCTTCTTTTAGGAGCATAAAAACTCTGACCAGAAGCCCTATGGCCGGCTTACTTTCACATTTCATTAGCTAGAATTGTGTTAACATGGCCATGATTAAGCAAGCATTTTCCTGACTTTTTTTTTTTAAGTCATTTCTAAATCATATGATTATACTTCTGTATTTATTAATTTTAGACATTATGTGTTGATTTCCTATTGTGGAATATGATAGTTTGAGTCCAGACATTCTGGAGCCAGAATATATAGGAATATAGGAATGGAGGAGTCATTGGTACATGGTGTGTTTGGGGACTGCAGGTAGTACATAGAGGCTAGAATTCGAGGCATGACAGGACATAAATTGGGGCTAGATTGTAGAAGACCTCAAAAGTCTTGTTAAGGAGTTTGGATTTTCTAAGATATCATCAAGTAGGGGAATGACTTCAGATTTAAAGTATGACATTTTTCTCTCTTTAAAAAGTGTACTGTAGTTGGCCCTCTGTATCCGAGTTATAGAGGGCCAACCATAAGGGACTTGAGTGTCCACTGATACTGAGGGATGACTGTATATATACTTTGATGTGTGTGTTAAAAAGAACACAAAGAGATATATACCAAAATATTAACATGGGAATTAATGGAGGCAGAGAGACAGATTTGCAAAATGCTCGGTAGAATCCAAGAGAGAGAGATGATGAGAATCCGAGCTGGGAAGGTGAGAATTAAGATATTAAAGATTTGGTGTGATTCGTGTTGGGGACAAGATTGGTGAGATCAAGGGACCTAACTTGGGTAACTAGTAACTGATATCTTTAACTGAAGTAGTTAATGGTAGGGCGGGGATGGGGATTTCCTCCCCTTATTTGTGAATTCATTTATGTGAGGTCTCTACTAATCCATATAAACTCTATTGGAAAGATCAAAGGGATGAGCTCTTCAGTAAGTTGGCAAACATGTATTCAGTACTCACTACGGGCACTGTGCTAGGTTGGTGGAGAGTGAACAAAATTGAGTATGCCTAGTGGCTGGAGTGACCATGTAATTTATCATCCAAACTGAAGTCTTGAGAGTGAAAGGGGTGCAGAAAATAGTTACATAATTTATTGAAATATTTGACACTGATTTTATTTATTCCAAAACTATTTTTAATTCTTAAAAATGAATGTATTCATGAAAGTAACACTTTTTTTTTAGTATCAAATATTTGATTGTTAAAAAGATAATCAAGGCAGAATAGTCTTTGTGTCATAGTCATATACCTTTATTAACTATTAACTGTGTCTCTAATGCCATGTCCCTTGTACTTCTGTGAAGAATGTGTTTTTTCTAGTATGGTTGTGTTTTTTAAATAGAGTTTTCTGCAGTTCTCTGAGTTGTATTTTAGGGTTTATATATTGCAAATACATAATTGGAAATTTCATTTGGCACTTCCCTGTTTGCAACCTCATTTTCAAGAACTGCGATTTGCCAAAGGCTTCAAAGCCTTAAGATGGGGCTTCCCTGGTGGCGCAGTGGTGGAGAGTCCGCCTGCTGATGCAGGGCACACGGGTTCATGTCCTGGTCCGGGAAGATCCCACATGCTGCGGAGCAGCTGGGCCTGTGAGCCGTGGCCGCTGAGGCTGCGCGTCTGGAGCCTGTGTTCTGCGGCGGGAGAGACCACGGCAGAGAGGCCCGCGTACCGCCAAAAAAAAAAAAAAAACAAAAAGCCTTAAGATGTTTTTGGCATTTCACTTCATTGAATACTTTGATTAAATACTTCCAGCTGATTTTTAAAAATGCAACCAAAATTTAGAAGGCTCATTTATTAAAAAAAAAGTTCAGTACCATTGTAGAATACTTAGATTCATGAAGTAGTTCTTTAAAGGCTCAAACACTTCTAAAATATGATTGAGGACATGTAACATATCACGTGCCGCCCATTCATTCATATGTATTATTAACAGCTTGATCACAGGTTTTATAGTTGAGTCACTGTGTGTATTTCTAAGGTTTAACATCTAAAGCTTGTCTTTCAGTTGGTAGAATATTGTAGCCTTTTTATATGCAGTTATTTATTTATTTTAATTTTCTTTAAAATTTATTTATTTATTTATTTTTGGCTGGGTTGGGTCTTTGTTGCTGCGCACAGGCTTTCTCTAGTTGCTTTGAGCAGGGGCTATTCTTTGTTGCGGCGCGCGTGCTTCTCATTGCGGTGGCTTCTGTTGTGGAGCACAGGCTCTAGGCACAAGGGCTTCAGTAGTTGTAGCACGTGGGCTCAGTAGTTGTGGCTCGCCAGCTCTAGAGCGCAGGCTCAGTAGTTGTGGCGCATGGGCTTAGTTGCTCCGCAGCATGTGGGATCTTCCTGGAGCAGGGCTCAAACCCGTGTCCCCTGCATTGGCAGGAGGATTCTTAACCACTGCACCACCAGGGAAGTCCCTGCAGTTATGAATAATGTGTTCCACAATCATTCCAAGTATATTTTTTGTTGTATAGGTTTTTTTTTTTTAAGCTTAGTAGAAATACTGTCTTACCATGACATCTGTACTCCACTGGAATTTGTATCCTCATTATTACTAAGAGAAAAAAAATTGTCTTTATAGTTGCATATATTTTTAACTCAAATCACAGTAGCATTCACAGTAGTATCAGATGTTTCATCTTCAACAGACTGAACCTACAGAAGCTTTACTCTTATTATTATTTATTTACCCACAACACTTTATAGGGGAGAGGTGTGCCTAGTAAATGGGAGTATGGCAAAACCAATAGTTGCTCAAGTTCTAATTCTCTAGTGTTTTCATGATGAGTCCACTTGTGAAACAAAATCTCTTTAAAATAAAGTCTCCAGTTTTTTACCATGTGCCTTAAAGTGATTTCTATTCCTGTTGCTCACGTAAAGGCTTATTTGGTGTTTTTAGAAAGCACTTGTAATGACCCTGGGACTGACTTTGAAAATACAGTATTTTCAAAATTTAAAAAAGTACAAATAACCATTTTGCCATAGCGTTCATATATAACTAACTTCTTAACATGTAGTTTTCAAATTACATTATTCTGTTTTCAGTGCCAAAAGCTTAATTTTCATTCCATAAATTGGACTAAGTAAAACATGCCATTAATGGGATGATGGTTTTTCTGTTTGAAACATGACTATCTCTTTGTCAAGTTATTCTGGTAATGAATTAGATTCAACAGATTAATAATTATTGATTCATTAAAAATTTTTTTGAGTGACAAGAAACTTGGAATTGAAAAAATGAAAAATTAATTTAGAGGAACGGTCATTTGACCTAAATTAAGTCATGCTTCACAGAATGTTTGTAATGGCATCTTTTGTAGCTGCATGCGTTATTGTCATCTTCAGACACAGTGTTACAGTAACTACTACCTTCTGAATTAAATGCTGATGCTGCGTCAGATTTGTTTCTTCTTGTCAGTATTATCACTTTAAACATAAACTTTTTCTGAGTAAATTGCTGCCTAGAGGGCTTACTGCAAAATATATAGATTGATTGTATATATACTTGTATAATATAAAATTATCGTAGCAAAAACATTTTTACTCTCTGTATACTTTATAAAAGAACATTTCACATACACATATAATTTTCCATGTTACCCATTTATCCCACTGACTGGTGACCTGGTGACTTCTTGCATCTTGTTGAGGCAGCAGCTTCAAACATTCTCTTCCCAGCATCTGTTAAAACCAGAGGGAATTGAGGACTTCCTAGATGGTCCAGTGGTTAGGACTTGGCACTTTCACTTCCATGGCCCTGGGTTCAGTCCCTGGTCTGGGAACTAAGATCCTGCAAGCAGAGTGGTGCGCCACCCCCCTCCCCCCCAAAAAAAACCAAAAACAAAACAGGGAACTGGCTGCCTTTTATTACATTTTGTCAGCTTGCTATGCTGGAAAGGGAAATGTCAGTTATTTTGCATTTGTAAAGGGTTGGGAAAGAGCAACAGGTTATCACTGGTTATCTTTTTAGATGCAACCATGTGTTAAAAAGTGATAACTGTTTACACTGGACATTTGTCTCACATAACTACTTGGTAAGACCTTGGCAGAAGTTAGTACCAATTCAAGGTCTGCCAAACCCTCTCCACATACTTTAACGCAGCTTTGTTAAAAATATGAAATCTGAGACATAGTAAATTTGGACAGGACATTGGGAAACATGACAAATGAAGACTGTTCTGGTCAAACAGACTTAATGATCACCATACTTGCAGCAATTTGGTGGGGGTGATGTGATGCATATTCATCAAACAAAAACACCAAACCAGAGTAATCTCTAATTAGATAATTACTATGAATACAAGATATATTGTGAAATCAGAATAAACAGGTTCTTAATCTGTTTCAGGGAATGGGGAGACAGCTCATGGAATTTGGTCCTGAGGAACTGGAATTTATGCTGTTATCTGAGATATTATTAGAAGTTAGGTAGGAGAAAAGAGTGAGGAGAGAAGGAAGAACATTGCAGACAGAGGAAATAGTCAGGAAAAGGTCCTTGGTGAGTAAAGAAGCTTATCTAGTTCAAAGAACGAAAAGGTCTGTGTTGCAGGTATGAGTCAGGTAAGGTGAGCAGAGCAGTAGATGTTGAAGAGGTAGGCGTTGGCCAGATCATCCGGAGCCTGGTAGTCCATGCTAACGATTTGAATTCCAGTGAAGGTCTAAGCAGGTATGTGATGTGGTTAGATTCAGCTTTAAAAGGATGAGTGGCCCAGACAATGTGCAAAATGTATTGGAGTTTTCTAGTGAAAGACTTAACAAAGGTGTGTTTAAACTCTTGTTTGTGTATTGAGTGATTTAATCTTTAAGGATCATGAGAGAGTATATGTGAATGTGCCTATTGGTGGCTGACAAAGAGCCTTTAATTTTTTGGAAATAATCTTTTAGTGCCCAAGTTTATGTGACAGAATATTGAGCTGGGGGACAGAATTCTAATCATGGTTAATTTGCTTTGTGAGCTTGAGCAAGTAATTTAACCTCTGAGCCTCTTTCTTTATCTGTAAATTGAGCATGTTAGAGAAATGTGTGTTTAACCTAATTGTGTTAATCGCTTAACTCATATGGGCTGAGTCTTGCTGAGTCATTTTCTCAGACTGACTATGTGGGCAAGGCTTAATAAATGCCAGTTAAACTTAATGATATCTCATACCTCATTTGTAGAAGTCAGGGGAAAGAAAGAGTCGTGTGTATGTTTTATTTACTGTTTTTTAATAGAAGGGTTTTTTGCAGAGCAGTTAGCATATCAATTCATGCAGATTCGTTGTTGAGGAGAGAGAATACAGTACACTATAGCTAGGGGACAGGACTACTGAGGCAGCTTCTTGTATTTTAAATTTAAGAATTTCTGATTTGCCTTATGCCTATTATGTCTATCATATATTTTTTAAAAAATTTGAGCTGCTAATACATTCTTAGTGTCTAATGCAGCCTCTTTTTCCCTCTAAACAGCATTGAGATGCTTTGTAATTTTTTTGCCCCCAAAATTGGCTTTAATAGAAGTGGTTTAAATTTTCTGCAGCAGGACCGTGGTTGAAGCTAGTGGTCCTGTCACCAGTACCAAGAACCTACCTAAGTAGCATCAGTAAAACTGCATCTTTGCCTCTGTAAATAAAAAACATAGTCCTAACTGTCCCTGGAACTATTGGATTACAGTGTTCCAGCATTTACAGATTTATGTTTTTCCATAATTTAAACTTTCTGAGGTATATCTTGAAGATATTAATGTATTAGATAGCAAAAAACTTTGAGTGCTCAGATAGCTTTGTTGGTAACAGTCTTGGTGTGGAGCATTGTACTTCATTGCGTGTTAGTCTTAGATTTCTCTTTACTTTTCATTGCCTGTTATATTGAGCCATAGTGGACGTGTAAGCTACAAGTATTCAATGAGAGCTCCTTGATTTTTAATGCTTGGGCCCTTGAACTTGAAGCTACGCATCCTTGGCTTTATCACGGAAGTTGGTCTTCTTGGCTTTAAGTTTCTCTTTTTCTGTGTTTGACTTCCTGGCTTTTTCACAGAGTGTAAATGACTTGTTTTTGGCTCTTCTGGGAAGTTCAGAAATTCGAGCTTGCTTCAGAAGGATAGGCTAGAGAGCTCAATAAGATATGGTGGGGAAGACTAGATCAAATCATGAAGTTGTGATTTGAGCAAAACAGTATTAAATCTGGTTTTATCTGTTTGTGTGTTTTACCATTTTAAAAAACGTTAAGTTTTCACAGTCACTTAATAGAGTGACTGTACATCTTTTTGAACCTCAAGGATTTATTTTTTCCTTTTTGGAATTAATTTTATATATATATAAATTTATTTTATTTATTTATTTTTCGCTGCGTTGGGTCTTCATTGCTGCACGCGGGCTTTCTTTAGTTGCGGCGAGCAGGGGCTACTCTTTGTTGCAGTGCACAGGCTTCTCATTGCGGTGGCTTCTCTTGTTGCGGAGCATGGGCTCTAGGCTTGTGGGCTTCAGTAGTTGTGGCTCAGGGCCTCTAGAGCGCAGGCTCAGTAGTTGTGGCGCACGGGCTTAGTTGCTCTGCAGCATGTGGGATCTTCCCAGACCAAGGCTCGAGCCCATGTCCCCTGCGTTGGCAGGCGGATTCTTAATCACTGTGCACCAAGGAAGTCCTCCCTATCTGTTTTTTTTAAAAAAGGAACCAACGAAATACATAATGAAAGCGTCTAACATCGTATGGCATGTAAATTATCAACAGATGTTAGTGTACCTCCATGGTTCTCAAAATTTGGATCTCCACTGACCCCACCTGGGGATCTTTTTTTGACAGATAGTCCCAAGTATTTTCATATTAATTCTAAGATGTTATTTGCCATTTTCATCATGGTACAGAAACAATGGTATGTAAAATTGCTGGTCTTAGTGTGAACTAAGACAATGGCACCAAGCTGGCCTAGTTAGTTATTGTATTCTTCACCACCATGGACTCAAACAGGAGAAAACAAAGCTTAATTTCACTTAAAAATGTCTTTGATGAAGCGGAAAGAATTTTCAGTTTTATTAAATCTTGACGCATGAGCACACATCTTTTTTCTGTGACAAAATGGGAAGTAAATGTAAAATACTTCTGCCTCATTCTGTGACAGTGATGGTTGTCTCAAGGAAAAGCACTTGTGAAATTGTTTAAATTGGCGACCTTTTTTAGGAACTCGATTTATACTTGAAAGAAAACTGGCATCATATGGTTATTCAAACGAGTATTTGGCAGATACTTTCTCAAATGAATGAAATGATAGTGTTTGTTGCCAATGATAAATTCATGCTTTTAAATGAAAATTAGAATTTTGGAAAACTTGGGTCTGCCTCCATGAGCTTGACAGCTTTCCAGTTCTTAGAGATTCTCCTGATGAAGTCCGTGGTGATATTAATGAATATGATTTTTTTCATATTGTGTAATGAGATGTGTCAACATTTGGAACTTATGTTCTTAAGCTTAGTGAACTGATGTTTTCCAAAAAATTAATGTTTTATATGTTATGCAATCATGCATGGATAAAAAGATCCACTCAAAGTATAAAGTAACTGATGGATTTAATGTAATAGAATATGAAAAATTCATTGACATGGTTTTAGGTTCCACATTGCAACAGATCTTTAAGAAAGTACCACTTGTTGAGTTTGGTAGTGTCAAAGAAGAAGAATATCTAGGGTGATCTGAGAAGGCTCTTAAAATATTCTTCCTTTTTCCAGCTACATATCTGCATGCAACTAGACTTTCTTCATATACTTCATATTCTTCATGCATTTCAATCAGAAGAGCATATTGCAACAGACTGAATGCCAAAGTAGATGTGAAAATTGTGGTCTGTTAAGCTGGACATTAAAGTTACAAAGCTATAAAATCATGCCACTCTTCTCACAGTTTATTTTTGTTTTGGAGGATATCGTTATCTTTCATAAATATGTTATTTATGGGTTTGTTGTTATTTTAAAATATTTTAATAAATATTTTTAAATATTTCTTAGTTTTAATATCTAATGTGGTAAGTATAAATTGATGTAATCCACATAAACAAAAGCTTGTTGGGCTCCTTAGTAATTTTAGAAGTATAAAGGGTTCCTCAGCACAAAAAGTTTGAGTCCTGGTGGTCTACCTCTTTCATTGCTTCTATGTATGGTCCATCCTAACTCAGTTTATAATCTAGTAGGATAGACTGACACAAAATGAAAAGTCAGATGGTAGGGTAATGTATGAAATAATGGTACTGAGGAAAGTCACTTAAAGGGAATCCATTCAAAACAGTAAAAGAAATTTCCTAACAAGTAATGGAAAACAGACAAAAATGTTGGGAAGTTGGGAAATAAAATTAAAACTTATGACACTTAGTTTGTTTTGTCTTGTATTTGACAAAATTTAGATTATAATTTTGATTCCTCATTACTATTCAGCACTGAGAAAAAGAATCTGACGTTGGAAGTGTTGGCATACTTTTTCTGACAAAAGTATATAAATAAAATCCTTGAATCTTTTGACTTTTATAGTATGAACATAAAAAGCCATTAAAAACACGTTTAGTAAAAAAAAAAAAAAAAAAAAAAAAAAAGATAAAAAAAAAAACACGTTTAAACAATACGGAATAACAGGAGATTAAAATAGGGCAGAGAGATCCAACAAAGAAGCTATTCTAACTATGAAAAACACATTAAATGTATGGCAGTATCTCAAACTGTTTTATTTTGAAGTGATACTACCTCAATTCGCCCAAAAAAGTAACACAATAACATACTGTTCTTATTACAATTTGTTTAAAAAATAAACATACATAACACCTTCAAAAAAAAAAGTTTAAGAGTCTTATTCATTTCTTCAAGGGACTCTCTTAATCCTTTGCTCATATAATTTTTTTAATATAAATTTATTTATTTAATTTATTTATTTTTGCCTGCGATGGGTCTTCGTTGCCACCCATGGGCTTTCTCTAGTTGCAGTGAGCGGGGGCTACTCTTCATTGCGGTGCATGGGCTTCTCATCACGGTGGCTTCTCTTGTTGTAGAGCACGGGCTCTAGGCACACGGGCTTCAGTAGTTGTGGCACATGGGCTCAGTAGTTGTGGCGCACGGGCTTAGTTGCTCCGCAGCATGTGGGATCTTCCTGGACCAAGGCTTGAACCCATGTCCCCTGCATTGGCAGGTGGATTCATTACCACTGCGCCACCAGGGAAGTCCCTGTTCATGTAATTTTAATTTTAGGCCCACTTGTGCTGCCATCCTTATCTATTTCTGTTTATATGTTAACTATCCACTCCTTTGTTTGTCAGTGACTTATTTCTTCCCTATCATTTTTCAGTGCATCTTTTACTGGATTTCCAGTCTCTCTTTATAATTAAGTTTACACTATATTATTAGAACATCTGGTAAGAGACATACCAACGATGTCTATGTGATGGCTGAGGGATAGATGCTAGTAAGTTGTGTGTTTATTAGTATTTTCATGGTGTTATAACTTCAGCTTCTTTTTACAGCCTTGTGACTTGGAATCTATCAGTAGATAAGGAAGACTTCCATAGGCATGCGTGGAATCACACGTTTCAGGAAATGTAAAGAGCAAATGAGGGTACTCCTTTCAGGAAGTTTGGAATTAATGCTTTCTATATTGTTATTACAATTGTTAATTTCTGTTTGATTTAGAAATAGTTAATTTTAACAGTGTATTAGTAGAATGTTTTTAGCAGTCTAGGAACCCTCAAATAGAAAAACAATTCCTTATTCTGTGTTCGCAGTGAAAGAGAACCAAGGTAACCAATTAATGGGAGGTTGATATAAACCAATATGAGTTAGAAATGGGCTTGAACTTCTTAGATTTGTGGCTGTCATCATCATTCTGTAGCACAAAGAGTAGAAGAAGAAAGAGCAGTTGATGAAAGTTATGGAATGGAGAGATTAAGAGTTGAGTGACTGAATGAATCCTTGGATTTTTTTTTTTTTTTTTTTCTGCGGTACGCGGGCCTCTCACTGCTGTGGCCTCTCCCGTTGCGGAGCACAGGCTCCGGACGCGCAGGCTCAGCGGCCATGGCTCACGGGCCTAGCCGCTCCGCGGCATGTGGGATCTTCCCGGACCGGGGCACGAACCCGCGTCCCCTGCATCGGCAGGCGGACTCTCAACCACTGCGCCACCAGGGAAGCCCAATCCTTGGATTTTTAAACTAATTCCAGAGGCTATAAACTGGAGTACTTTCTTTGTTCTGCTCTGTAGTAATTTTTTGGTAGTATAGTAGTAGACAGAACTTTGTACTGGAGACAGAAAACTAGCTTTGGTAACAATAAAATTTTTTAATAGGCAAATGACTTCATATCTTGGCCTTCCTTTCCTGTCTGTAATAAAAGTGATATGATCTAACACTTAGGCTAACTAATGTGCTGGGAACTGTACTAAGGGGTTTATATGGATTGTCTTTGTGGTTCCTGTATTAGCATGGTCTGAGAGATGGTTTGTGCAGTCCTACATATAGAGAAATAGCAGTGTACCAGCAGTAGTGCCTCTGTGAGAGAATAAAGCAACATTTCTTTAAGAGATTTGGAGGAAAGTGACTTAACTGATATGCAAAATAACTTATGCACTACTTTGGGGCTTCAAAAGGGAGCAGTAAAGTGAAAGGCTGTATAGCAGTGGTAGTGTTACATTGATTGGATCTTGAGGACTCTTAAATCTTTCCACCTTTTCTTTGTCATCTGTCACCTCTGGAAACAACATAAGATTGGTCCTATAAAGGAGGGAGAACCATTGGTCTGATTTCTTGCACAGGCATTCTGTAAGTTACAGATTTTATTTTTCAAGGTAAAAAACGGAAGCGGTGGCATTCATAGTTAAGAGCGTGGACTTTGGAGTCAAACTTACGAGTTAAAAAGCCAGTCTTAGCCATGTGTAAATTAGCCTTGGGTAAATTACTTACCTTCCTTGTGCCTTAGTTTTTCTCATCCACAAAACCCTAAGAGCTACTATGAGGATTAAATGAGTCAATGGGTGTAAAGTGCTTGTGTCTGGCACATAGTAAGCAGTATATAAACGTTAGATAAAACAAAAGTAGTAACAAAAACCAGGGACCTCTGGGAGGAATAAGAAGTTGGGGCCCATATTTGTTGTGAGTGGAAACTGAGATTAATTTGGAGGTCTTGAAGAGGCATGCCTGGTTCTAAATTTTGAAGCAGATACATGCAGTAGCGTGAGAGTACAGGCTTCCTAGACAGTAGAAGAAAAAAGATGCCAAGATGAGATAATTGAAAGTGGAATATTACTAAGGAATTAGAGAACATTATGCTTAAATTTTATTAGTACATCCCCTTTCTCCACATCAAACATTCTTAACAAGCCATGCCTCCTAAATTCTTAAGTGCCAAAAGTAGAACTATCCTTTATTTTCCAGTAGGGAAAACAGTCCTCATCCCCTCTATTAAGTCATTTATTGCCTGATGCCATTTGAAGATCCTTCCCATCCACCTCCTCCCGGCTCTCTGTTGGAATTGAAATGGTTTTGTGCTTTGGCTGGCAGTGTCCTGAGTGGATCAGCACAGATTTAACTTGTTTAAGCAGATGTTTTTGTCTCTCTGATAAATAAGCTAGAGAAGAGGGTTGCTTGAAAGGTTTTTTTGTTTTTGTTTCTTAAGACTAAAAAAAGGAGGACTTCCCTGGTGACGCAGTGGTTAAGAATCCGCCTGCCAATGCAGGGGACATGGGTTCGAGCCCTGCTCTGGGAAGATCCCACATGCTGCGGAGCAGCTAAGCCCATGCGCCACAACTACTGAGCCTGTGCGCCTAGAACCTGTGCTCCGCAACAAGAGAAGCTGCCGCAACAAGAGAAGCTATTGCAACAAGAGAAGCTACCGCAATAAGAAGCCTGAGCACCGCAAGGAAGAGTAGCCCCTGCTCGCCGCAACTAGAGAAAGCTCGCGCGCAACAGCAAAGACCTAATGCAGCCAAAAATAAATCCATTAAAAAAAAAAAAAAGACTAAAAACGAAAAACATTAAATAAAACCTCATCTGAAATCTAAAGGGGAGGAGGACTTAAAGATTTGGGGAAGTCAAGTGAATTAGCAGGAATTTAAAGTGGCTATGTTTTATCTAATACAGAATAAACAAACGCCATTGCAAAGTATTATTCTGATGTAAAAATTTCGTGGCTAAATAAGTTGTCATATTACTTAGAGAGTAATAAGCATTATGCATTAATAAGTTTGAAACAGTTGATCAACAAGTCCTAGATTCTGGAGATTTGGTGGCCTTTAAAGATAGTATATGAACTCATTTTAATGATTTAGAAAACCTTTTAATACTTGAAAAGTTGCAAATATCCATAAAAGGGGAAGGAAGATAGAAAGCAACAAAGGGTTAGAAGGTGAGTGAGCAAGTTCTGGAAAAATTGAGAACAATGTTGCTGACTTGAGATGCTCCTTGGAATACAGTTTGGTCTGGATCAAGGAGGTATCAGGAGAATAAGACAAGGGCAGGCCAAAAAGAAGATAGACAGTTTGACTCACTAACGGCAAAGCGTTAAGACTGGGAGAAGGCTGAAATTGGGTAGCTAGAGTAATGTTCAGAACCAATGTAATAGCTTCATTGAGGGCTTTTTATGTGCCATCCTAGACTTTTTACACATTAATCCTCATGTAATCCTCACAGCATACTGGTGATAGAAATTTTAATTCCTGTTGTGGACGAGGGAAACAGGTCTAGAGAGGTTAAAGTTTCACCCAGTGCAACACAGCTAGTACATGACAGAGTCAGAGGGCATGTTTGTCTGTATCCTCTTAATCACTGTGGTCCATACTGCCTTTCTTAATTCCTAAAGTTAATTCACTGTCAGCCCTAACCTTATATTTGCTTATTGATGTGTAGTGTATAACCTAACAGATCATCAGTATGATTGGAGTAGTTTTGGAGGGATCATGATAGTTATTTGAGGCAGAGTTACTCTTGATGCTGTGGTACCAAATAAGAACATATGAAGATACCGCCATGTTCTAGAGAACACTAGCTTCTGGAAGGTGCCTCCAAAATTTTGAGTAGTGGAAGTAGCAACAAAAGCAGCTAATGGTGTTTTATCACAGAACCTACTTGCTCAGTTCTTTGACATGAAAAAAGTTTCTCTTTCCTTTTTAGAAAAGTGTCAAAGGAGCATTATAAAAGAAGCTCAGGAATAAAGGAATGGAGGAAGTTCATTAGGGACTCAAGGAGTTAACTAGACATGCCAAATTTAAAACTACCTCTGGAAATATATGACTCCAATGAAACAAATCTTATGACTTCTGTGAAACAGAGCAAAGCTTATTACTTCCTACTACACTAATTTTGAATTCAAAATAATTAAGACATAGTTAAGTGCGTTGTGTTTTTTACTTTTTCAGAGCGTTTGAGTTTTCAGAAATTGTGTGAGATGTACGTGTGAATTGGTTATATTTTTTTCATTTTTACCAAATTTGGTAGGTGGTAAAATGCAAATTCTAAGTAAATATTTAAAATGCCACATGGGTATTACAAATATAGATATTAAAGGAAACTTTAAATTTTCAAATAGGAAAACTTACTCTGGCAGGTCGAGAAAAGGCATCACATCTTTTGTGCATAGAGAAACATGTTAATTTTCTGTTTTTGTGGTATTGCTTTTCTTGCTTTTATATTACTGTCTATTAACTGATGTGGAATTTGTCAGATTTCCCAGCTGTCTTTTCCAACTATATTACTTGTGAGAATCCTAATGACTTTATGAATTAGAGGAGTGTCTCTAAAATTAGTGCATAACAAATAAGACTTTCTGCATCCTGACTTACAGATACAGCAGTTCTTGGGCTTTATTATATATTACCATGTGATGTCAGCTTCTTTGATTTACTTGGATGAAATTATTTTTTGTTAGAATGACTTTATTTGGCATTTGTAATGTAATTTTAAGGTAATATAATGTACAGATACTTTAGCTACTTTGGTTTTTAAAAGTCTGTGAATGAGATATAAGAGCAATATGCAGAAATGAAATGTATTTATATACACTGGCAATGAAACATCCAAAAATGAATTTAAGACAATAATTCCATTTACAGTGACATCAAAAGAAACCAGTATTTAGGAATAAATTTGACAAAAGAACTGCAACACTTGCCCACTGAAAAAACACTGTTGAAAGAGCTTAAAGAAGATCTAAGTAAATGGAAAGATTACCCCACTGCTCATGGACTGGAAGACAATATTAAGATGGCAGTACTACCCAATTTGACCTACACATTCAGTGCAATTCCTATCAAAATCCTAGCTAGCTTGTTTGCAGAAGTTGACAGGTGGCCCCTAAGAGTCATGTAGAAATAGAAAGGACCCAGAGTAGCCAAAATTACCTTGAAAAGAAGTACAAAGTTGGAAGACACACTACCTGATTTCAAAACTTAAAGCAAAGCTACAGTAATCAAGGCAGTGTGGTACTAGTGTAAAGACAGACATACAGATCAGTGGACTAGAGTGGAGAGTTCAGAAATAAACCCTTAACATTCTGGTCAATTGATTTTTGTTAATTAGATATTAAGTACCCCAAAATACTGTCCTTTCCACTTCACCTTTCTGTCTCTACCCTCTCAACTTTCTTCCATTACTTAAATCAACAGGTGTTTATTGTGAGCACATAGGACTAGGGTGACTTCTGAGGTGATTTATTCATATACATCTGGCCTGACAGAGCTGGCTTGTACTCTAAGGACTTGTATCCTGGAAGAATACCAGCTTTTAACAGCGGTTAGAGAAGAATGGTGAATAAGTATGTATATGAGATATATATATTTATAATTCAGTATCAGTGTTGCTCTTGCTGGTGGCTAGATTTGGGATAGTAAAAGAAAATAATTCACCTTTTAATAATTATATAATGAAAAAAGCTAATTACGAAATCGGGTACAAAGTCCAGATAACTTTGGCTTTGTTTCTTCACTCCGTAGTGTCAGACTGCCAGTATATCATCATGAAGATACGTGAGAAATATTATCTGTCACAGGTGGAGAAAGAATAATAGCTGGATTGTTTCTGAACTTCGTAATAAACTTAAAAAAAAAGCGTCTCATTTGATTTAAAAAAAAAAACTTCCTTGGCTCAAATACTTTAATTTCACACTTAGCAAGTTTTCAGTAAATAAAAATTGGCCCTAAAACCTGGAAAGAATGATAGTGTAGTGTACCAGTACTATAAGTTACAGCCCTCTGGAACAATAGAAGGTGGAGGGACTGGGGCAGAGGCTATGAACTCCCTGAAATTTTACTTACAGATTTTGTATGTATGCACATTGGTGTGAGGGCATGTGCAAAGGATCCATGAGTTTCATTAGGTTCTCAAATGATTTGGAACATATCCTAGAAAAGATTAAGGATTGCTTAAACCTTTCAAAGACAATAAAGCTGTTGAGAACTTTTACTTCTGGACATTACAGAGTAATTTACTGGTACCAGATTAGCCCTCTGGCCATAAATAAGGAGGAACTTGGACAAAACACATACAACAGGCAGGGCAGGACTGCATTCCCTGAGAGAAGGAAAATAAAATTCAGCCCTGTGAATCTCACAGGCTTTCTTTCTGAAACTAGATTCCAGTTAGAATCCAAGTTAATTAGAATCTAAGCAGGGTGAGGCAGTCTTGTTGGGCCAAGGAGGTACAAGTCAGAGAATAGACTTGAGAGGCTGGAATTTGCAGGGGTGATTACCATAGAAGATGGGGTTACACAGACAGTGAAATCCAGAAATCTGCAGAGGAGTTCCTTTGACTCTTTGGCTGGATACTAAGCTGGGTGGAGCGCCATAGGCTGGGCAAAGAACAGCTAACTATTAGAGGAAGAACAACTACCAGAGACTTGGTAGAAGTATTGGGACTTAACATTGGGTTGTGAGGCATTTCTAGTTTTGACCAGCCAGAATGGAGAGACCTTGTGGAATATCAGAACCATTTGGGAGAGTCCCCAGATATGGTACTCCTTAGGAGTAGGGCCAAAGTAACTTTAGAAAAGGGGCTACTCAAGTCCCACCTTAAAACTGTGCTGAAAAATAGGCCTCAAAAGGATTAAGCTGATTCTCAACTAATTTAGCTGCGCACCTGAACAAAACTCAACATGTAAGAAACCCATTGAAGCATTTAAAGGAAGCATGAACGTGAGAGAACTGTAAGATATAAAAAAGACCTGTTAGAACTCCTAGAACTGAAAAACACAATATCTGAAATGAAAAATTCAGCTGATGGGCTTAACAGCAGATTAAAAGAAGAAAAGACACTGTAGAAGAAAAGATCAGTGTAAGGTAATAGAAACTGTGCAAAATGAAACACAGGGGGAAAAGTCTGGGGAAAAAAAGGAGAGAGCCTCAGTGATGTGTGGGACATTATCAAGCAGTCTCATGCATGTGCATTTGGACTCTAGGACGGCAGGTGGGGGTCCTGTGGTTGCAGAAGAAGTATTTGAAGAAATAATGGCTGAAAATTTTCCAAGTAATGACGAGAACTATAATCCCATAGACTTTATGAACCTAGGTAGGATGAACATAGAGAAAATCACACTGAGACACGTGCTAATCCAGTGGCTAAAAACCAGTTACAAGGAGAAATCTTAGAGAAGCCAGAGGGAAAAAAGACCACATTACATATACAGAGGGACAAAGATAAGAACAGCTGTTGACTTTTTATGAAACAATATGAGCCAACAAATGAGCAAATAACCACACTGAGGAAGAAAAGAATAATCAAAATACCTTTAGAAAACAGTATTTGATTAGCTATTGTAAGACTAAAGATAAAAAGGACTGTAAACATGCATTTTGGTGATTCTGATTTCTCACAACGGTGGTATGGGTTAGCAAGTTGGAAACTGTATATACTAGGAATGAACATATAAGTAAATATATTTTAGATAATGAGAGCCAGGTTTCTACTATTAAAGAGGTTAAGGAAAGGAAGAAGACTAGAAGGAACTCTGATGTTGAATTGGAATCAGAATTATCAGTATGAACTCATGGTTTTATATATTATACATGCAGGTGGTTGTGGAAATACAGGTGTGTGTATATGCATGGATTAGTGTACATAAATATATTTTCTCACTCTGTCCTCTGGGAATGCCTAGAGGAAGCAGTGAGCATGCCTAGTGCCCAGATCTCGGACTCTACATTTAGTTTTTCAACAAAAAGAACCAGGACTCTTAAAAACAACTGACTGCTTCCAGAACCGGGATATATGGGAGCATCTTTGGTGCCAGAAAATGAAGAAGTGTTCAGAAAAGGATGGGATATGTCAAAAGTATGTAAGAACCGGGCTTCCCTGGTGGTTCAGTGGTTAAGAATCCGCCTGCCAATGCAGGGGACACAGGTTCGAGCCCTGGTCTGGGACGATCCCACATGCAGCGGAGCAGCTAAGCCTGTGTGCCACAGCTACTGAGCCTGTGCTCTAGAGCCCATGTGCCACAACTACTGAGCCTGCGCTCTAGAGCCCTTGAGCCAGAACTATTGAGCCCGTGGGCCACAACTACTGAAGTCCACGTGCCTAGAGCCGTGCTCCACAACAAGAGAAGCCACCGCAATGAGAAGCCCGCGCACCGCAATGAAGAGTAGCCCCCACTCGCTGCAACTAGAGAAAGCCCGCGTGCAGCAACGAAGACCCAACACAGCCAAAAATAAATAAATAAAAATTTTTTAAATAAATAATAAAAAATATTATTTTTTTAATAATAAAAATAAATTATTTTTTAAAAATAAATTATTTTTTAAATAATAAAATAAATTATTTTTTAAAAATAAATTAATTTTTTAAAAAGTATGTAAGAACCAACCTGAAAGAGCTTCTAATGTCCAAAGCTGTAATGAAATAATTATAATATTGCATTACTACCAATAGAATAAAATAGCCATTAGTCCATATTGGTATGTATAAAACAAACAGATAGGTTGGTAGGTAGAAGGGACAAATCATAAATGAAGAATTCCAATTAATAAGTGCAAAACCGTGACTGAAACAAAATCACCATTACACAAATACTGCAGTAATAGTTGTCACAGGCAGTCCAGTGATGGAAGGTAAAATCACTGGGTGAAGGTACGATGAGAAACATTTGCATAGTCTCAAAGTATTTTCTCTTAGAAATTATTGATTACAAAGGGAAAAACAGCAAATTTACAGCGGAGAGAAGCTCTATAGATACCACCTTAACTAAGTTATTAAGGTTAATATCATAGAAAGAAGACATCCACAATATATACTTGATATAATGAACCAAGAAAGGCAAAACATTACATCTGTGGTGTTTTGTGGTATTCTTATCAAAAAATGCAAAACCTTACTCTAATTATGAGAAGGCAGCAGACAAACCCAAAGTGAGGGAGAATTCTACAAAATACCTGACCAGTATTCTTCGAAAGTATCAAGGTCATGAAAGACAAGAAAAGACTGAGTAACTGTCACAGATTGGAGGAGACTAGGGACGTATGACAGCTAAATACAAAGTGGGAATCTGGATTGGATTCTGGAATACAGTGACATTAGTAAAAAAAACAAAAACAAAAACTGGTGGATTAGTTCTGTAGTTTGCATTGTACCAGTGTTACTTTCTTATTTCTGATAAATGTACTATGGTTATGTAAGTGTTAACATTAGGAGAAGCTTAGATGAAAGGTATATGTGAACTCTGAGCTATTTTTTGAAACCTTTTTGTAAAATAATTTCAAAATAAAAAATTTCTTAAATCTGCAGTTCTCCCCACATTGGGGAGTTGGAGAAAGAAACAATGCAAGCCAGAAGACAGTGAAATTACATATTGAAAGTTCTGAAAGGAAAAAACTATCAAGTTAGAATTTAATCCTAACAAAAATATCTTTCAAAAATGAAGTCAAAATAAAGACATTTTCCATACAAAAGCTGAGAGAATTTCTTGCCGGCAGTCTTGCACTATTACAAATGTTAAAGGAAGTTTTTCAGGCTGAAGAAAATCATGCCAGATGGAAACTCAGATCTGCACAAAGGAATGAAGAGATTAAGAAATGGTAAATATGTGGGGAAATATAAAACACTTTTTTCTCATTTTAGTTTATTTCAAAGACAATTGACTATTTAAAGCAAAGATTTCTATGTTTTATAGGATTCATAACATTTAGAAAACGTAGAAGTATAACATGTAGAAGAAAAAAGATTTTTTAAATAGCCCAGTAATAAGAGAAAATGGAAGTATACTGCTATAAGTGTCTTATATTAATACCAGAAGTGGTATAATACTGTTTGAAGGTAGACTGTCCTAAGTTAAAAATGCATATTATAAATGCTAGTGCAACCACTTAAAAAAAATTAGGGATATCTAATAAGCTATTAATCATAAAAATGTTCAAATGACTATTAATATTTGACAAAATAGATTTCAGAGTGAGGGATAAATACAGACTTTACAGTAATACAGACTTTTCAGAACAATAAAGTTGTCAATTTATCATATTTATATACCTAATAGTTTCAAAATACCTGAAGCAAAACCTGACAGAATTGGAAGGAGAAATAGACAATGTACAATTACATAGCTGGATGTTTCAACATTCCTCTTTAGTAATTGATTAAGTAGACATATATTAAAGAAATTGAGGGACTTACCTGGCGGTCCAGTGGTTAAGACTCAGCGCTTTCACTGCAGGGGACACAGGTTTGATCTATGGTCCAGGAACTAAGAACCCACATACTGTGCAGTGCAGCCAAAAAATTAAAAAAAAAAAATTAAAATAGTAAAAAAATAAAAAGAATCTTAGTTTAAAATTGTCTGAAAGAAGCCTCAAGGCCCAGATGGCTTCACTGGTGCTTTTTTTTTGCTGTACGTGGGCCTCTCACTGTTGTGGCCTCTCCTGTTGTGGAGCGCAGGCTCCGGACGCGCAGGCTCAGCGGCCATGGCTCACGGGCCCAGCCGCTCCACGGCATGTGGGATCTTCCCGGACCGGGGCACGAACCCGTGTCCCCTGCATCAGCAGGCAGACTCTCAACCACTGCGCCACCAGGGAAGCCCACTGATGCATTTTATCTAATGTTTAAGGGAGAAAATACCAATCTTAAACTACTTCAATAAATATAGGAGGAGGGCACACTTCCAAATCATTTATGGGACCAGCTTTATCTTGGATACTAAAACCATATAAAGATAAGACCTATTCCTAATGATCATTGACATGTCTTTCATGAACATGTATATAAGAACTCTTATCTAACTTGCAAATCAATTCCAGGAACTTATAAAATGAATAATATGTCACAACCAAGTGAGATTTATTTCAGGAATCCAATGTTGACTGCACATTCAAAATCAATTTTAATTATCCACCTTACTGGAATAAAGAAGAAAAATCATGAACATCTTTAATACGTATAGAAAACCCTTTGACAAAATGCAACCTCATTTTGCATCATGATAACTCACCAAACTAGGAATAGGATATTTCCTCAACCAACTAAATGATGTACAGTTAACACAATACTTTAATGGTGAAACTTTCAGTCTAAGCTTTCTCTTTCGAGGATCAAGTACAAAACAACAATGTATTAGAGGTCCTAACTAGTACATTAAGGCAAGGGAAAGAAGCAAGTCACAGAGGTTGAAAAGGAAGATGATATGGAAGTGCCTTTATACAGACTACCTGATTATATACATTGAAATTCTAAGCCACCATCACCCCCCCTCCGAAAAAAAAGAGCAACTGTAATTAATAAGTGAATGTAGCAAGGTTGCAGGATACAAGGTCAATACAAATTGTATTCTATATTTAGCAAAAAAAAAAACAATTGGAAAATAAAACTTAAAATTACCATTTACGGTATCATCCACAAAATGAAGTAGGGATAAATTTAACAAAATATGTGCAAGACCTAGGCACTGCAAACTACAAAATACTGTTGAGAGAACTTAAAGAAGACCCAAATAAACAGAGAGCTCTACCATGTTCATGGATCAGAAGACTCGTTATCACTGTACCCAAACTCCTACTTATCTTTCCTGAACATGCCAAGCATATTTCTACCTCGGACCCTACGCACTTATTGTTTCCTCTGCCTGAAACACTCTCCTCGCGTATTTTATTTTTTTTTGTCTCCTCTCCCTTGAATGTAAATCCCCTCAACAGAGGATTTTGTCTGCTTCATTTAGTGTCAAGTATATAGTAAGTGTGGTTTATTCTTCTGTAACACACATTACTGTAATGTGAAATAGCTTGTAGATAATACATATATAGACATATATATTACATTGCACTAGAAATGCTTGTGTTATCCCTTTATTACATCTTAGGATGTAGTTGGAAGAGTTGAAGTTAGCTTTGGTTTTGTCAGTAATTTCTCAGTTCCCAGGAACTTATCCTGTCTCATACATTTCAAAAATTAAAATCAGTAGTTAATGGCATGCGGCAAAAGAAAAAAATAGATCATTTAATTGGACTTCATCAAAATTAAAAACTTTGATGCATCAAAGGTAATTAAGAAAGTGAAGACAGCCTATAGAATGGAAGAAATATTTGCAAACCATATTTCTGATATGACTCTGTTTTCCAGAAGATATAAAGAACTCTTACAACTCAACAACAAAAAGATAACTTGATTTAAAAATGGGCAAAGGGGGCTTCCCTGGTGGCGCAGTGGTTGAGAGTCCGCCTGCCAATGCAGGGGACACGGGTTCGTGCCCCGGTCTGGGAAGATCCCACATGCCACGAAGCGGCTGGGCCCGTGGGCCATGGCTGCTGAGCCTGCGCGTCCGGAGCCTGTGCTCCGCAACAGGAGAGGCCACAACAGTGAGAGGCCCGCACACCGCAAAAAAAAAAAAAAAGGGCAAAGGCCTTGAATAGACATTTCTCCAGAGAAGGTATACAAATGGCCAACAAGCACATGAACTGATGTTTAGTATCAGTAGTCATTAGGGAAATGCAAATCAAAACCACAGTGAGGTACCACTTAATATGCACCCCCTAGAATGACTTATAAAAAGGAAAATAATAAGCATTGGTTAGGATGTGTAGAAAAATTGAACCCTCATACATTGCTAGTGGAAATGTAAATGGTGCAGCTGCTGTGGAAAACGGTGGTTCCTCAAAAAGTTAAACAAAATTACCATATGACCCAGCAATTCCACTTCTTGTATATACCCCAAAGAATTAAAAACAGGTACTCATATAAACACATATACATGCATATTCATAGCAACACTTTACCAAGGCCAAAAGGCAAAAACAGCTGAAATGTCCGTCAACAGATGAGTGGATAAGCAGATAATGGTGTATATACATATGATGGAATATTATTCAGTCATAAAATGGAATGAGGTACTGACCGATACATGCTACAATGTGGATGGACCTTGAAAACATTATGCTGGGTGAGAGAAGCCAGACACAAAAGGTCACGTTACGTGCTTTCATTTATATGAAATATCCAAAATAGGTAAATCTATAGAGACAGAATGCAGACTGGTGGTTTCCAGGGGAGTGGTGGGAGGGGAAATGGAAAGCCACTGACTGATGGGTATGGAGTTTCCTTTTGAGATGATGAAAATGTTTTGGAACTGGATAGAGGTGCTGGTTGTACAATGTTGCGAATATACTGAATTGTTCACTTTAAAATGGTAAATTTTATGTTATGTGAATTTTACCTCAGTAGAAAATAGGTTAAGAGCATGTATGGTCTGCAATCAAACAGACATGGAATTGAGTCCTGGTTTTTGCCGCCTGTTAATTCTGTGACCTTAAGTAAATTACTGTATATTTTGTCTTCTATAAAATAGGCATATTAGGGGAATTCCCTGGCGATCCAGTGGTTAGGCCTTGGCACTCTCATTGCCGGGGCCTGGGTGTGATCCTTGATCTGACTAAGATCCTGCAAGCTGTGTGGCACAGCCAAAGTAAAATAAAATAGGCATATTAGTACTTTCTCAGAGGATTTTTGTTAATATTAAATGAGATAGTATATGTGAAATGCTTACAATATTTAATTATCCAGTGAATATTAGTGTTAATTGATTTTTCTTTTGCTGCTGCTATTGGTTTTTATTTCACTCTTCATTTGTAGAATGGAAATAATAGTATGGACTAGGATTGTTCTGATGACTTAATGAGTTATCTCTGCAAAGGGCTTAAAACAGTACCTGGCACATTGTAAATTCTCAAAGTGTTTACTAAGCTATTACTATTAAATGAAAGGATCTTTAGAGGGAACTTTTTTGCATTCTCCATTTTCGCATCCATATGGAGATGTCCATTATGGAAAATGGCCTTTTCAAAATTTGTGCTCTTAATGACAGAGCTACGACTAGGTCTTTTAAATTTCAGCCTAAGCTACATTCAAAGGATTGTAGGTATGCGATTCCTATTTCCTCTCCTGGTGTGGTGAAAACACTTGATTTTCACCTGTTAAAAACCACAGATATAGATCATTTAGCTATAAGTTGTTGAACTTTGGTTATCTGGAGTTTATTATATAGGCTGTTTCTGCCTGCATTAATTACTATTGATGTGTCCTCAGAAGCCAAGCTTTGGAAAACTGATATTTATAATGACTAGAAGTTGCAGTTACTTTTCTTGCCACTGGATGGTGCAACATCATTAAGGCAAATGTTTTGCCTGATATTGTTTCTCACTTTCCTGAGCAACTGAAAATTGATAAACGAATTAGACTGTGGTAAATTGAAATACTCCTTTGAACTGGGTCCCAGGAATCTGTAAAAAGTGGGGATTTCCTCTAGTATATTTTTACGTAAGCAAAATCTGGAAAAGAATCGCTGGTTGGATCAAACCCTATGATTTTGCTCTAGTCTGTGGTAATTTAACAAATGATAGTGTTGCAGGAGAATCTGATTCTTCCTGGCAGAATCTTAAAGGGTGATAGGTTTTCCTAGCTTCTCTTGGCAGCTGAGTTATTGATTTTGCCCTAATCTTTAACTTGTATCAAAAAGTTTTCTAGGGCTTATAAAGTTGTTTTTTTTTTTTTTGATACCCGTTGCGGAGCACAGGCTCCGTATGTGCAGGCTTAGCGGCCACAGCTCACAGGCCCAGCTGCTCCATGGCATATTGGATCTTCCCGGACCAGGGCCTCGAACCCATGTCCCCTGTGTTGGCAGGCGGATTCTTAACCACTGCGCCACCAGGGAAGCCCGAGAATACTTTTTTTTTTTTTTTTTCTTTTTTTGCAGTACGCGGCTTCTCACTATTGTGGCCTCTCCCGTCGCGGAGCACAGGCTCCGGACGCGCAGGCTCCGTGGCCATGGCTCATGGGCCTAGCCGCTCCGCGGCATGTGGGATCTTCCCTGACCGGGGCACGAACCTGTGTCCCCTGCATCGGCAGGTAGACTCTCAACCACTGCGCCACCAGGGAAGCCCCCAAGAATACTTTTTATTTACCTTTTTGTATTCTGGATTCTAGTGTTGCCGTTGAGTAGTTCAAGAGTTGTTATTCTTGATTGTTTAATATGGCCTGGTTTGTTTCTCTGCAAGCTTTTATAATATTATCTTTATTCCTGAAATTTATCTTTAGCCCTGAAATTTCATGATGATATAATTTGATATAGATCTTATTTTATTCATTATGCTAGGCACTAGGTGAGTCTTTCAGTCTAAAATAGATTCCTTTGATTCTGTTAAGTTTTCTTGCATAATTTTTAGATTACTATTTTCTGTGTGTCATTTTCTCTGTTCTTTCTTGAACTTCTATGAGTTAGATGTCAGATCTCCTGGTATGATCTTTTGACTTGTCATATCTCACATACATTTCATTCTTTGTCATTTTGTTGTATTTTTCGAGAGATCTTAATTTTCCCTTACAGCCTTTCTGTTGAGTATATTATTTCTGCCTTTTTAATTTCCAGGAGTTTTCTAGTTCAGATTACTGTTTCTTCCCCCCACTCCCCCATCTTGTTCTGAGAAGATAAAAAGAACTATATCTTTTCCTCTGTATTGCCCCTGTTTCCTCCAGGTTTCCTTTTTTGTTTGTTTTTGCTTTTTTATTTTGATATCTCATTGGAACTTTGTCCTTCATGCTTTTGCCTGAAGCTCTAAAAAGCTGACTGGAAGCTAAGTAGGCAAGTGTGGAGCTTGTCAAGTGGTGAGTTTCACCCTAAAGGTGAAGTATCTGTGTCTTTTCTCAGGGACCCTTTTATTTTCTCTAGAAAATGTCATTTATCTGTTTATTCAACAGTGATTTCTTGAATGCCTGCTTATATGTCAGGCATAGCTCTAGGTGCTGGGAATTTAATAGAATCGAACAGATAAAAATCCCTACCCTTGTTGGATCTTATATTTGGCAAAGGGAGGCAGAAAAAGAAAAAGTAAATATATACAGTATATTTAAGGAATGTTAAAGATTAAAAAGTAAGGAATAGGGTTAAGGGAGTATTAACAGGTAATGGACATGCCGTAAGGGACATGAGGAAAAGTTGCAGCTTAGGATATGTTAGCTAGGGGAAGGAGCTCTGATGGAGAAGAAAGTATTCCAGGATGGGAGAACAGTATATACAGAGGCCTTGAGGTGGGAATCTGCCTGACCTGTGTGTGGAACAACTTGTGGAAGCCAGTACTGTTAGCTAGATCAGAGTAAGATGATATAGAAGATGCTGGGACTCCCCTGGTTGTCCAGTGGGTAAGACTCCACGTTCCCAATGCAGGGAGCCCAGGTTTGATCCCTGGTCAGGTCGGGATCTTGCATGCATGCCGCCTGCCACAACTGAGGAGCCCACATGCTGCAACTAAAGATCTCGCATGCCGCAGTGAAGGCCCAGTGCAGCCAAAATTTAAAAAATAAATAAATAAGTAAATTTTTTTTTAAAAAAGATGATATAGAAAATGCTGAGGTCAGAGTGAACAGGGGGGAGGTGGGCAGAATGTGTAAGACCTTATGGACTATTTTAGGGACTTTTGCTTTTAGTCTTTGTGAAAGATGAGATTTGGAGATAGCCAGTAAGCAGTTGGGTATCTTAAGTTTGGAGTTAAGGGGAGCAGTCTGGGCTATGATATAAAATTTGAGAGTTGCCAGTGTGTATATGGAATTTAAAGCCATAAAATCAGGGAAAAGATGTTCATTCCAATTTTTAGAAAAGTTAGATGAGGAGGAATCAATAATGAAAATTGATGAGTGGCCGGAGAGGTAGGAACACTAGCAGAGTTTTTGTGCAGAAAAGAATGAAGAACTGCTTCAACTGCTGCTAATTATTTTGAGGATAGACAACATGAGATGGAGAGGGAAACTCATGGACTCTAGGATGAGGTTTCTGTCTTGAACAGTTAGGTGGATGGCTTAAAACAGTCTAAATTCTTGGAAGTTTTCCAGTGTTACCTGGTTTCCATCACAAAGGGTTTAGAGCTTTCAGACTGTCCTAATTTCACTTCTATTCAGGAAAGTTTTCTGAAATAGTATTGGTTGTCAGGTTTGTCATTAAGATTAATTAACAAATTCTATGCCTAACTGGGATTGTTCAGTCCTGTTCAGAGTTGTTCTTGACAACCAGGTCATTTTAGGACGATTTTCTCAGTAATTCCTAGAGAAACAAAAATATGGGCTGTAGACATAGTCTGAGGTTTGTAAGTGTCAGACAAATGGCCCTCTTTTTTTCTTTTAATTGGGTATGGGAAACAAACTGAAAGGGCCAAGTTGAAGATTTTAGTTAGTTAAAGAGCAGACAGATCCTGGGGAACCTATAATACTTTTGCTTCATGTACTGTGACACACTGTGTTACTAGATGCATAAACATCTAGTACTTTTACACTTTCTAATTCATTGACCTGTTCATTATTATGAAACGACCCTCTTTATCCCTGGTAGTATTCTTTTCTGGAAGCTAGTGAAGGGTATGTTTTTTGCTAATAGGAAACAATCTTTTTATTCTTTTGCATTAAAATATTAGATATTAAAAAATATTTTTTTAGTTTCCTAATTATAAAATCTCTGTATATAACTATTTCTTCTACTGTTTTGGATCTTATATCACACAGGTTTACAGTTGGACACTTTTGCTCAGAATTGCATATATAGTAAATTTCCAGAACCAAACAAACAAATTTTGAAAGTGTGTTTTTACACCAATTAATTTTAGTATAGCCATGTTCAGAGCCATAGATACGATTTACCTTTTTTTTTTTTCTATGTTGTAGGAATAGACTTTAAGATCAAAACAGTTGAATTACAAGGAAAGAAGATCAAGCTACAGATATGGTAAGTAATGCTAATTTATTCACTTTATGTAGTAGAATGTTAAGTTCCTGAAGGTTAGGCAGTGAACTCCTTCCTTGTCAACTGTTTAAATTCTAGGAAACTTCCCATTCTAAGCCAGTAGTCAGGTGACCTTCTTTCAGTGATGTAAAAAAAAAAATTGTTGCCATGGACTTCGGAGTCCGTGAGATCTGGCTTGAGTGTTTTACCTTTTCTACTTATATGGACTTGGGTAAGTTACATACCACTGTGAGGCCCTTATATCTTCATATGTAAAATGGAGATAATATCACCTATCTCAAAAGATTGTTATAAGGATTACATGAAATAATCTAGGTAATGCCTTTAGCACAATACTTTGCTCAGAAACACTATATAAAAATTAATATAATCTTTTTGTTGTTTGGAGAGTCTTTAAGCTAAAAATGTACTTAATGTGTTTATAACTTTTTATAGGCATTATTTTTTTATTATTTTTTTTAAACATCTTTATTGGGGTATAATTGCTTTACAATGGTGTGTTAGTTTAGGCATTATTATTTTCATTAGTTTGTATAGGATTTGCCCCATAGAAGCACAATAAAATTCTTTAAATTTGTATTCAGGTATGAATCATAGACTTTAAAATTATAATAGCAGCATTTTTCAGTGAATATTAAGTGATCACAATGACCCTGTGAGAGATATATTATTCCTTTTTTAAAAAAATTTTCCTGAACAGCCTTATTGAGGTATAACTGGCATATGATAAACTACACATATTTAAAGTATACAGATTGGTAAGCTTTGACATATATATAAATCTGTGAAACCATCACCACAGTCAAGATAATGAACATATTCATCACCTCAGAAGTTTCCTTAAGCCTCTTTGTAATCTTGCCTTCCTATCCCCAGTCCCTAGGCAACCACTTTTCTGCTTTCTGTCACTATAGACCTGTTTCCATTTTCTAGTACTGTATACAAATGCAGTCATGTAATGTGTTATTTTTCTTTGTCTTTTTTGAGGGGAGGGGTCTGGCTTCTTTACTCAGCATAGTTATTTTGAAAACTATCAATGATTTTATGTGTATCAATAAGTTCATTACTTTTTATTGCTAAGTAGTTTTCCATTGTTAAGATAAATCATAACTTGTTTATTCACCATAAAGCTGCTACAGATCTTTGTATAGGCAAATGCTTTCTTTTCTCTTGGGTTATTCCTATTTTATAGATAATGAAATGGAGGCATTTTGAAATAATTTAACCAAGGTCATACAGCATGTAAATAACAGAGCTGGGATGCATTACATGCTCAGAATGTAGGGTTGAGAGTGACATTCTTAATTGCTATACTGCCTCCTGTAAATAGTAGTTTGTTAATTGATTTTGCTGCTCTTTTCAGTAACTATCGTTTTTCTTTCTTCATTGCCAGTCAACAGTTGTGTTAAATATGAATTCATGTTAATCTTTGGTTTTACTGTAATAGGACATACCATAGAGTGGTTATGAGGATTAGTGATACATGTAAAGCACTTAGAGCAGTCTCCAGTGCATAATTAATGTTCAAGAAATCGTAGGTATTATTATTTGGGGATCTCCCATGTTGAGGCTAGAACCCTAAGAATGGTAACATTTTTGAGCAGAGGAACAAGTTAGCAAAGGAAATTGCAAACCCATAGTTGGAGAGTTAGAAAGGAGAATTAGGAGAGAACAATGTCCCAGAATCCAAAAGACAGTTTCAAAAAGTTAGGTATAATTAGAAGTCGGGTATGTCTAACCAGAATGTCTTCATTACCTGACCATGTAATTAGAAGTACAATCTTTATAACATCTTTAAAATTTAGTACAAATTTAAATAAAATCTAGACATTTTAAAGCATTTCCTAAATTTAATGATTCTCTTTGAAGCACAACCCACTTGATGATCATTGATTTTTTCTTTTCTTTAACTGGGAAATAACCCAGCAAATGAAAAATGCCTCATATTCTATTTCATTATAATTAATGTGATCTCAAGGGAAAGGATGTCAATTACTTATTCTGAATTTCAACCAGCCCCTCACGTCTTATTCCGACCTTGTCCCTATATAACATTTGTGTTTCAAGCGCCCTCCTAGGCCTTGCCAGACTGATTGGCTCTCTTCTTAACTGTATCCCCTCTGTATAGGGGATACAATTATTATTTAAGCCAATAATTCTCAAACTTTTTTGACAGTAGGTAAGATACGTTTTACATTGTGACTCTGTGACTCAATATACATGTACATGTATATGTGTGTGTATATGACAGACACAGGAGCGTACAAAACAATATTTTTTAAGACATATTTTTCTTCATACAATATATAAAACCTTTGCCCTACTGAATATGTCCTGTTCCTCCTCCTACACTCTGTCCTCCACAGACTCTCCCTTCTGTTTCTTGACCTGTGGCTTTAAACATTTTTCCCTCCTCTTACCATTTTAGTTTCTGTAGCTTTTAGAAGTAAAGAGTAACACGTAATGCTTGTTTTTAAAAAGAGAGCCTTCCTCAGAAGGTGCTCTTTTGAAATAATAAGTCCTCCAGTGTAGCCTTCAAGATTAATCTAGAAAAGATTTCTAGAGTACCTATAAAATCAAGTATAGCAGAGAAATGGCAACATTTATAATTTAGAGTTTATAACACTTTAGAAGGAAAATTTGATGTAGTTTAGGTTTTCATGTATGCAATTGACTACTTTTTTTTTTTTTTTTTTTTTTGGTTTAAATTTTTTTATTAGATAATAAGAAAAGTTTAAATTAATTTTCTAAATCTCTAAATTTTTTTGCAATTGACTTCTTTTTTTTTTTTTTTTTTTGTGGTACGTGGGCCTCTCACTGTTGTGGCCTCTCCTGTTGCGGAGCACAGGCTCCGGGTGCGCAAGCTCAGCAGCCATGGCTCACGGGCCCAGCTGCTCCGCGGCATGTGGGATCTTCCCGGACCGGGGCATGAACCCGTGTCCCCTGCATCGGCAGGCGGAGACTCAACCACTGCGCCACCAGGGAAGCCCGACTACTTTTTTTTTAAATTAATTTTTATTTATTTATTTTTGGCTACATTGGGTCTTCATCGCTGCACGCGGGCTTTCTCTAGTTGTGGCGAGCGGGGGCTGCTCTTTTTCCTGGTGTGCGAGCTTCTCACTGCGGTGGCTTCTCTTGTTGCGGAGCATGGGCTCTAGGCATGCAGGCTCAGTAGCTGTGGCTTGCGGGCTCTAGAGCGCAGGTTCAGTAATTGTGGTGCACGGGCTTAGTCGCTCTGCGGTATGTGGGATCTTCCCGGACCAGGGCTCGAACCCGCGTTCCCTGCACTGGCAGGCAGATTCTTAGCCACTGCGCCGCCAGGGAAGCCCTGCTTTTAATTTTAAATATCCATTTTCTTGTAAAGATTAGGAATGAGTGACTGGTTAAAATTTGTGATTAATAGTTTTCAAGAGGTTAGCATTAGGCCAGCTGATTTTGTTTTCTTTGCTTGAGTTGATATGCATGTTACTATTCCAGGGAGAAAAAAGTCATGTAGCTCCAGGTTAAGAGATCTGCTGGGATATGCTGCAGTGATTGAAGAAAGCTTTTAGGAGGAAAAACCCCATTACTATTAACTTACGATGATACCAAAATTCAAAATGCTATTCTCAACTTCAGTACTTTGCTTCCAGTTGCTACTAAAAAGCACAGTGATTTTTATCTCTCTTTAGTTTGAATGAATATATTCAGGTTCTTGTTTCAGCATGAAAAATTGTTCTGTGATTGAATATTAATTTTGGAAACTTTCTTTAGTCTGTGCTAAAGCTTTGTCTTATTTTTCTTACTCGAATGGTCTTCACTCATTTCTTTCTAGGAATCTTTTAGTTTAACTGTTACATAAGGGTCTCACCTGTCCAAGGCACTTGTATGTGGGCCTGAAAGTAGCTTGTTTGGCTGAGAAGCAGCTAGCTATGGTTTTTAAAATCCCAGATCTCTAGAAAGTTTCTACCGAAGCGTCTTTTGCTATCTACATTTTCCGTAGAGTAGTGGGTCCTGCCAGGGAAGCAGTCATAGTGAGTTACTTTAAGTCTGCCTTTTCTTTCGGTTTTTTGTTGTTGTTGTTGTTATTTTTGGGGTTTTTTTTGGCGGGGGGGTCAGAAATGTTTGCTACTGTCAACATTTGTCTCTTGTACCAGCAGCAGATTTTAACATCAGCACAGTTACCAGAAACCAGTTAGTATCATATTGTAGAGAAATTAAACATTTATCTACATAAAGTGCCGGATACATGGGAGCTGTCTTTGAGTTTTCCCATTCCCTTAACCCCAACATCCAATTTAGCAAGTCTTGTTGATTCTATCTCTAAAATATGTCTAGAATCCAAATACAATCTGATGTCTCCGTTGTTACCCCCTAGTTCAAGCCACCATTACCTATTCTTTGGACCATTGCAGTAGGCTTTTAATATTCTAACAGGTCCTTACTTCCCCTTTGCCTTCTTCCAGTACTTTTCCCAGGTAACAGCCTTAGTAACCTTTTTCAAATATAAATATGATCATGGTTGTCATTCCTTCCCCTATTTATAACCATTTTGACTTTCCTTTGCATTTCGAATGAAAGCCGAAATTCCAAATCCAAACTCCTTTCCACAGTTTACAGAGTGGTCCCTTGCCCGCTGTTCTGACCTCCTTTTATGCTCCCTGTATATATAGTCTCTCCCCACAGCTGATCTCCTTTCAATTCCATGAACATGGCAAGCTCTTCTCCAGTTTAGGACCTTTGTACATACCCTGTAGATCCCCCTTAACCCACCCAAGTGTAGCTAGACTAAGCATTCTGAAGTACCACTCCATTCCAGAGGCTTCCCATTTCAACAGAAATGAATTTGAAAACTCCAGTTTCTGGCTACTGCCCCTTCTGACCTCATCTCTTACCAGCTTTGCTCCAGCCACTGTGGTCATTTTTTCCTCTCCTGAACATGCCAAGCATATTCCCATCTGTGGGCCCTTGTTATTCACCTGTTCCTTCTGCTTGGAATGCTTTTTATCAGATCTTTGTGTTGCTGCCTTCTCTCATTCAATCTCAGTTCATTGTTAGCCTCTGAGAGAGGCCCTGCATGATGACAAACTAAAGACACCCCAGTCCTTTAGGCACTATCATGTTTATCTTAGTCATAGTATTTTTTTAGTATCTAAGTTTACCATATTTAAAAAATGTGTTCATTGTTGTTCCCCTCACTAGAATGTCAGCTTTTTGAGGGTGGGGATGCCATCTGTCTGATTTGTGGTCATGTAACCACCCCCTACAACAGACCCTGGCAGATACAGATGCTGAATAAATATTTGTTGACTGAATGACTTTGTTTGATTGGTTTCTGTTCATACTTCACTTCTCACTTACCTTAAACATCACCTCTATAGAGAAGACCTCCTTGATTATCAAGATTGCTTCCTCTCTCCCCTTTACGTCATTCTTCATCACTCTACCCTGTTTACCTTGTTAAGATTTATCACAATTTGGAATTACATATATATTTACTTGTTTGTCCCTGTCCCCACTGTAATGTAAGCTCTGCAAGGGTAGGTATCAGGCTTTTGACTTTTGACCCGTTTTGGGCGATGAAGACGAGCATAAATTAAACTCACAGTATTTTGGGTGTAGAGAAGTTGCATATCTGTGAGGAAATCCAGGCCTTGTTAAAATAAAACTCAATGTGAGAAATTTAACATCCTAATTTATAAAGTAAATAACTTCATTATGTTACCAAAAGCACAAAGTTACAAAATTTGGGGTCTCTGCCTTGCCGAGCAGCTTGATGTCGTCTCTGGCCTGTTCTGGTACTGTCAGTGTCCAGACTAAAAATAACTCATAATAGCGGCCAGAGCACACGGCTTCTTTGACCCTGTGTGTGGGACTAACAATTAAGGAAATAAGCTCTTTTAGTTCCTAGGGATATATCACTCCTTTCATTATATGTCAGTGGGAAAAAATAAGATTTTACAGCATTCTCTTAGCTGTGCATCTGTCATTTTATGTAAGGAAAATTCTATTGCCATTGATCCATAATTTCAGAAATCTGATTATACTACATAGGCTGAGAAGAAAAATTTTTTAATAGGAGAGGAAGACCAAGTGGTTTTGAAAACAGGCTCAGAAACCTGTAATATGGGACATAAAAAGGTAATGTGAATATATACAGTGTTTAATTGCTCTTCAGATAATAAACACCTGCTTTTGCTGATTGGAGTCAACCTGCTGTCTTTAGACCTGGGTGTATGTGTTTTAGGTTTTATGCAAACCTAAAAATAATTTGACCATGAATTAGCAGCTGTGGCTATTTTTAGCCCTGGGCAGAGGGTCACCAATTAGCCTAGAGGTAGTGAGGCAGGGACTCCCTTTCTGCTTTGAAATAAATTGTTGATTGCATTAACAATTGGTAGGGATTGGTATTATAGGAGGATCCAGGAAAAGGATAATTTTAAAAGACTTAGCAAGGAGAGCATATAAAAAGAAGGAAGAGGGGTTGTAAGAAGTTTTGGGAGATGGAGGGGACAAAAATCAAAGAACAGGTGGAGTAGTATGCCATCAGTGAAAACAAAAACTCTGATTTTGTTTTGAAATCATGATTACTTTTTCAGAAGGGCCATTAATATTTCAATATCTTTTTATCAGTATGTCATAACTAAGCAGCATAATAATATAAAAATAAAAATTCCTCTCCAGGTGCCATTGATTTAGATTTAGCTAAGTAGTTTCTTTGCAGTGTGTTTTTTTCTTGGTGGAGAATCTAGTCATAGATTTGACACTGAAGTGTGTATATAATTTGCTAGTTGTGTAGTGTGAATGAATGGGGACGTGAGCTGGGTGTAACAGTGTTCCAAGAATGTTAGACAGTGTTGGGGGTGACATTCATAGCAGAATGCTGTGGAAGATTTTTTCCCCTAAATTGTTATTACTTATGATAAAAATTGAAATGCAAGTTTTCTATCCCTCCTACATTATAGCTGTTAGACACTACTGGAAGCCTGGTCCTGTATGTTCTTTGTCTTGGATAAGTACTTTCTTTTTTTTTTTTTGCGGTACACGGGCCTCTCACTGTCGTGGCCTCTCCCGTTGCGGAGCATAGGCTCCGGACGCGCAGGCTCAGAGGCCATGGCTCATGGGCCCAGCCGCTCTACGGCATGTGGGATCTTCCCAGACCAGGGCACGAACCCATGTCCTCTGCATCGGCAGGCGGACTCTCAACCACCGCGCCACCAGGGAAGCCCTGGATAAGTACATTTTTAGCCTGGATTTTAGGTAGGAAACTTTAACCCCTCCCTAGTGGGATAGAATTATTAGTTAATTTATACTTCTTTTTGCAATTTACAAAAGAACTGAACCTATTTCTACTGTGATAGGACAAATTTTTATTGTTTTTTCATGAAAACATTTATAATTACATCTGTTTCAAGGCAACTTGTAACTAAATAGATTAATAAAAGATAAAATAAGAATTTGGAATTGAGAAAAATGTAAATATACTGTCTCTAAAGGACAACTCATTTGCTATGCTTAATTTGTAAAATTTACCTATAAACTTCTTGGTGTCCAACACAAAAAGGGCAGGGAGGGAGGGCTACCAACAAAAAAAGTAAGTTATTCTTTTCAGAAATAATGTAAAGAAAGCAGGAAAGAACAGGTCATAACTAATACACAATAAGTTTTCATAAAGCTATTTGTAATGATTCTAATTTGTTGACATAATATTGAGATAATGGAGATAAAATTGTGTCTAAGAAGGTATATAAATAAATACAAATGCATACATGTGCGTGTCTGTGTGTGTGGCCTTTTAGTAGTCTAACCTAATTTAAGGATGCAACATAGAATTGATAGCAAGTCTATTAGGTGGTTTTTCTTAAATGTCATTTTTTTGGAGAGGTATTACATTACCTCCTAACTCTGCTTTTGCACACACACCCATTTTTAACACAGTAGACAGAACAATTTTTTTTTAAACCCAGATTAAGTTATTTCTTTTCGTAAAACCCTCCAATAGACTTCCCATCTTACTCAGAGGAAAAGCTGCGATGCTTGCCGAGGCCTATAAGATCCTACATGATCTGCACTCCCGCCCCACCACCTCTCTGATCTCCTGCTAGTCTGGCTTCACCCCTTCCATTCCAGTCACATTGATCTCCTTTCTATTCCTCAACCATGCCTCAGGACCTTTGCACTTGTTCTTTCCCCTTCTTGCAATACCGTTGCTCCCACATATTTGCATGGCTCACTTCCTTATTCCGCTCACTTCCTTATTCCCTTCACTTCCTCTACTCTGTTTAAAATTTCACTTGTTTGCACCATCCCCAGCATCAGCCCCTAGTCTCTTTACTTTTTGTCTTCTTGACACTTTTCACCCTCTGAAGAAGTGTAATTCCAGAAATTAGTATGACAGGGCTGAGATTCTCTTAAGAAAATTGAAAAGTCCAGCCAAATCTTTAACTTGGCTAAATAAAAAAACATATTATATTACTTTCATACAGAAATAGGCTTCAGGCAAAGCCAGGGTTTTGCTTGTGAAGGAATTTTGATTATAGCTTAAACACACACAACTATTAACTTGAGAGAGCTCTGAATACCATAGACATGGAGCATCTCTAGAGAGATGGTTTTGACTTAGGACATTTTAAAAGCACAATTAAATTTTGGGTCACATATAATGATATTATTACATGTTTGCATATTTTTATACTATAGATTCTTTGGGGTTATCTATAATAAATACAAATTAATTATAAAATTTTACTTTAGTTATCCCTACTACTTTGTTTGTAAAAAAAAAAACCCCAAAGATCCAGGGAGGTTAAATACCTTCAAGGTCACTCAGCTGGAAGGATTGGAACCTGACAATAAAGTTGGATCTGACTCCAGACCCATATTCTGTGTGTGTTCTTGCATAATGCCTAGCACATGCTAGACCCTCAGTATATATTTGAATTGATGGATAAATGGATAGGTGTCAGATATATGAACATATAATGCACACTGTGATTAAATGTAAGGAATATTAACGTATTGGTAGTTCTTTTTTTTTGTGGTACGCGGGCCTCTCACGTTGTGGAGCATAGGCTCCGGATGCGCAGGGTCAGTGGCCATGGCTCACGGGCCCAGCCGCTCCGCGGCATGTGGGATCTTCCCAGACTGGGGCACAAACCCGTGTCCCCTTCATCGGCAGGCGGACTCTCAACCACGCGCCACTAGGGAAGCCCTGGTAGTTCTTTTACATTCCTTGCTACTCATATTTTTAGACATATAAGCACTATTTTTAAAAATGTACGTTTTTGAGGGTCACGTAACTAAATTGGAATGCCTTGATTCTAAAATATAATAAAGGACTGCTAGGTAAGATTCTGAAATACTGACTCATTAACAAACATTTGAGTGTTTATTCACCATGTAGATACTCTGGATTTTGCAGTGAACAAGACAGACAAATCTCTGATGGAACCTACATTTTAGAGGACATGGAAGACAGTAAATAAATCTGTAATAAGTGCTTTGCAGAGAGGTAAAGCAAGGAGATGGAATAGAGAGAGACTGGATGACTATTTAAATTGGATGGGCAGAGAAGGCTTCTGATAAGGTGATGGTTAAAATACAAAGATGAGGTGCCAACCATGTACAGGCCTGTGGGCACAGCTAGTACAGAAGCTCTCTAGTGAGACCAAGCTTGTGAATTTGGAGACATGAAAAAATGTGGTTCTAGCTGTCAGGGAAAAGAGTGCCTCAAAATTTGGGGGGGGGCTGGTGAAAAGTACAAATCCTGTAATACTTTGTAAACTTCAGGGTAAGGATTTTGGGATTGGTTCTGGTTATAATGAATCGCCATTGGAATTTTTAGTTTGTTTTTTTAAGCCTAGTCATGTTTTCCGTTTGTTTACTTGTTTTGTAATGGCTTTATTGAGACATAATTCACATACCTTATAATTCACCCATTTAAAGTATACAATTAAATAGTTTTTTAGTATATTTGCAAGGTATATTCACCATGATCACAATTTTAGAACATTTTTATACTTCTGGAAAGAAACCCATACCCTTTAGCAGCCTCTTTCCATCCTGCCCAAACCCTTCATCCAGGGTAACCACTAACCTAGTTTCTGTCTCTGTAGATTTTCCTGTTCTGGATATTTCATATAAGTGGAATTATATTACAATATGTGATCTTTTGTGTCTGATTTCTTTCACTGAACATGATGTTATCAGGGTTCACCCATGTTGTAGCATATATCAGTACTTCGTTCCTTTTTATGGCTGAATAATATTCCATTGTATGAATATACTACATTTTATTTACCCATTCATTAGTTGATGAACATTTAGGTTGTTTCTACTTTTTTTTTTGACCAGTTCTTTCAGATTTTCCACATAGATGATCATGTCATCTGTGAACAAAGACAGTTTTATGTCTTCCTTCCAAACCTGTATCCCTTTTTTTTTTTTTTGTGGTACGTGGGCCTCTCACTGTTGTGGCCTCTCCCGTTGCAGAGCACAGGCTCCAGACACGCAGGCTCAGCAGCCATGGCTCACGGGCCCAGCCGCTCCGCAGCATGTGGGATCTTCCCGGACCGGGGCAATGAACCCGTGTCCCCTGCATCAAGCAGGCGGACTCTTTGGGAGAATATTCCCAAACCACATAACCTGACAGAGGACTTACATGTAAAAGAACTCTCAACACTCAATAGTTAAAAAAAAAAGAGGTGGGGGGAACCATCCAATTAGAAAATAGACAAAAGAGGGAATTCCCTGGCGGTCCACTGGTTAGGACTCTGTGCTTCCGCTGCAGGGGACATGGGTTTGATCCCTGGTTGGGGAACTAAGATCCTGCATGCTGCACTGTGCAGCTAAAAAAAAAAGAAAGAAAATAGGCAAAAGACATGAATAGACATTTCACCAGAGAGGATATATGGATTGCAGATAACTACATGAAAAAGGGTATAACATCATTAGCCGTAGAGAAATACAAATTAAAATGATGATGAGATATCACTGCATGCCCTATTAGTACAACTAAAATAAAATATAGTGAGAACACCAAATGCTGATGAGGATGCAAAGAAACTGGGTCTCTTACATTGCTAGTGGGAATGTATTAAAGTAGTATAGCTACTCTGGAAAGGTCTGGCAGTTTCTTATAAAGCTAAACATATACTTACCATCTGACTCAGCAGTAACATTCCTGGGTGTTCATCCCAGAGAAATGAAAACTTATGTACACACAGAAACTTGTACACGAATGTTCATAGCAACTTTATTTGTAATAGCCAAAAACTAAAAACGACCCAAATATCCTTACACGGGTGAGTGATTAAACAAATTGTGATGAGTCCATTCAGTGGAATACTACCCAGCAATAAAATGAAACAGACTAGTATTACATGCAACAACTTGGGTAGGTCTCAAGGGCATTATGCTGGAAAAAGTGAAAACAACCGTTTCAAAAGGTTGCATTATGCATGATTCCATTTATATAACATTCTGGAAATGGCAAAAGTAGAGAAATGGAAAACAGATTATTAGCCAGGGTGTAGGGACTATATAGGAGGTAGAGAGAGGAGTGAGTGATACAACAGTTTTCTGCCTTCTTTGTGGCAGTGACTACACAACTCTATACATGTGATAAAATTGCAGAGAACAGTACTCTAATAATGTCTGTAGATAGTACCAGTGTCAATTTCTTTTTGTACTGTGATGTAAGATGTTACCATTGGGAAAAACTGGGTAAAGGGTACACAGGACTTCTTTGTACTGTTTTCGAAATTTCCTGTGAGGCTGTAGTTATTTTAAAACAAAAGTTTTAAAAAGAAGTTTGCTGGGAAGGGGAACAGAGAAATGCAGTGTTAGTCGGAGGGATGTGGGGTTGAGAGTGGGGTTTTTTGTTTGTTTGAATTTTGCTTTTTTTAGAAAAGATAGGGGAGGGACTTCCCTGGTGGCGCAGTGGTTAAGAATCTGCCTGCCAATGCAGGGGACTTGGGTTCGAGCTCTGGTTCGGGAAGATCCCGCATGCTGCGGAGCACCTGGGCCCGTACGCCACAATTACTGAGCCTGTGTTCTAGAGCCCGCGAGCCACAACTACTGAGCTCGCATGCCACAACTACTGAAGCCCACACGCCTAGAGCCCGTGCTCTACAACGAGAAGCCACCACAATGAGAAGCCCGCACACCACAACAAAGAGTAGTCCCCGCTCGCCGCAACAGCAACAAAGACCCAACGCAGCCAAAAATAAATAAATTTTTTAAGAAAGGGGGGGGGAGACTTAAACATGTACATATGCTAATTATAATGATCCATAAAAAGAAATTGGTGATGCAAATGAGGGAAAAATTACAGGAGCAAAATATCTTAAATCTTTGGCTTGAAAGCATTGAAAAATACTACTATTTACATATTTCTGTCCTGTTATTTATAAATGAGGTTATCTTTACAACTTTTTGTAAATGATTCTAAAGATAAATGTGGCCGTACTATGGTGTAGTCCTTTAATGTTCTCAAAATTCCACAAGCTTTTGTATTACATTGTGGAACTAGATCACTAAATAAATGGAATTCCAAGAGTTTTTATCACACTTGCTGGTATTCGTCTTTAAATAACTTTAAAAAGAATTTTATGTCACTTTGTGCTGTTCTCCCTTTCAGATTTTCATCCAGTATTGGTAGGTTATTAATTTCCTTAGACTAAAAAGTATTTGCACATATATATGTTTACAAATAACCTTAATTGTATACTATTTAAGAATTAAATGAGTGGTGGTTCTATTTTGTTTTGTGTTATATAGTGGATTTTAATCTCTATTTTACCAAACTATTCTACTGTTTTGCCCTTTATCTAGAACTTAGTAATATCAAATGCTCAGTGCAAATTATTGGTTGTTTATTTCAGGGATACGGCAGGCCAGGAGCGATTTCACACCATCACAACCTCCTACTACAGAGGAGCAATGGGCATCATGCTAGTATATGACATCACCAATGGTAAAAGTTTTGAAAACATCAGCAAATGGCTTAGAAACATAGATGAGGTAAGACCTAGAAATTGCGTGAACCCTACATAAACACACATTTGTGTCCTTGGTTAAGAAGAATAAATATTCCAGTTGATCTTACAGTGTTTGCTATCATTACTGTTGAATATTTCTACTTGTTTACAGGGTAATGTTATTTTTTGCCTACCTTTTTCTTAAAATTTTGGGCAGATCTGTTTTGAACCCCATCCAAGGCAATTACCAGATTACCCAGAAGCTCTATACAGTCATCTTGTAAGATAGCCCCAACTAGAAGCTACCAGTGGTTTTACACACCTGTCTAAATGAATTCTTTCTTGGGGAATTTTTATTGAATGAATAAATTACATTTTCAATAGTAATTTTAAAAACGTATTTTTGGGAATTCCCTGGCAGTCCATGGGTTAGGACTTGGCACTTTCACTGCTGTGGCCCGGGTTCAATCCCTGGTCAGGGAACTAAGATCCCACAAGCCATGTGGCATGCCAAAAATAAATAATAAATAAATAAAAACGTATTTTTAAGTTGTGGAAATACCGTATCACTTCTAGACATTTTGAAAGATACAGAGTACTAATACAGTAAAATGCTAACCAAGAAAATAGTGCCATATCATTGCACGTGGAGATGTCAGTTTTTATAAGGTAGTGTGTCAAAGCATGCCTGTTTCTGTGCTGCAGCATAGGTAGCTTCTTGTTGGAATTAGTTTTCATGTCTTATTTCTACCTTCTATGCTTTGAATTTCATTAAGACTAACTCTTGGGAATTCCCTGGTGGTCCGGTGGTTAGGACTCTGCACTTCTACTGCAAGGGGCCCGGGTTTGATCCCTGGTCGGGGAGCTAAGATCCCGCAAGCTGTGTGGCACGGCCAAAAATAAAAAACCTCTTTAAAGCAACTTTTGGCTGGAAACACAAAGACCAAGTCTTAAGCCAGTATTAGACCCAAGGTAATAATATCTTCAATGGTAACAATCCTAAGGGCTTATTACTAACTTTTCTGTTGCTACAAGAAGTCTGTTAGTATTTAATAATCTGTTAATGAGACAGATTTTGAAACCAAAAACAAAGCCTCCATTTTAAAATTTCCTTAGCCTTTATTTTATTGTTTGGCCAAGTAGCATGTGTAATAAGAGCAATTTATATACAGAGACTATGCAGTGTTCCAGCAGCAACCGATTTTCCAATTCTGTGACATCAACTGGATGTCCTACAATTCAATCCTGTTCTGACACTGATTACTCAGTCTTAGTGTCAGACTCCACAGGTTTAAGGACTCAGTCCCACAAGACTGCTCTTCCTTCAAATGCAAGTCCTGGGTCCCCCAGGCTACCTGCACTTCTGTGTGACTTGGCTACAAATTTGGAGGGTCCCATGACCCATTTTGGGGTTCAGTAATTTGCTAAAATGACTCACGGAACTCAGGAAAGAGCTATACTTACAATTGTATTATAAAGGACACAACTCTGGAACTGCTAAATGGAAGAAATGCATAGACAGTGTATGGGGGTTGGAGAATGCAGAGCTTCTAGGCTGTCTCTGGACATGTAACCCTCTTGGCACCTTGATGTGTTCACCAACACAGAAGATACCCTAACTTCATTGTTTCCAAGTTTTAATGGGGGCCTCGTTACATAGTCATGATAATTATATCACTGACCTCTGGGATTGACCCTAATCTCTAGCCCCCTTCACCTCGTGGCGGGTGGGGGTTAAAAGTCTGAACCTTCAGTGTTTGGTTCCTCTGGTGATCAGCCTCCATTGTGAAACTCTGTAGAGGCCCTGCCGAGAGAGTCCTCTATTAGCATAAATTTAGGTAAACAGAAAGAGGCTTGTTATGAATAACAAAAGACACTCAGCAAATTAGGAGCACTGTGCCAGGAATAGGAACAAAGACCAAAAATATGTTTTTTATTATACCACAGGCTCATACATTTAACTTGGTAGGCTGGATGGCTTAAGTTTCCCAGCATGAGAACTAACATACGTAAAACCCAGCCATTAAAAAAAAATCTGTTTTTCTGATATATGAGATAGACTTTGTCTAATTTTTAATGTGTTGTAGAAATTTAAACTTTAACAGCTGAATTGATCCAGCAACATTTAAGAAAAGATTATACATATCATGGTCAAGAGAAATTTACCTAGGAATGCAACATATGAAATAACGTAATACACCATATTAATAAAAGACAAAAAACATATTATCTTGTCAACAGACACACGCAAAAAAACCCATTTGGCAAAATCTAAAAGACATCTGTGAAAATCCCACAGACAACATCATCCTTTCCCCTACAATCAAGGACATGATTAGGATGCCTGCTCTGACCACTACTGTTTAACATTCTACTAGAGGTTCTAGCCAGGGCATTTAGGCAAAGAAAAAAAAGAGCACCCAGATTGGAAAGTAAAACTATATTTGTAAATGGTATGATCTTGTATATAGAAAATCCTAAGGAATCCACACACTTCCACCAAAAAATAAAACTATTAGAACTAATAAACAAGTTCAGTACGGTTGTAGGAAGCAAGATTAGTATACAAAAATCAGTTGTATTTATATACATTAGCAGCAAATAATCAAAAAATGAAATTAAGAATATAATTTTATTTATAATAGCATCAAAAAGAAAAAAATAAGAAAAATTTAACAAAGAAGCACAAAGCTTTGAAAACCATAAAATGTTGTTAAAAGAAACTAAAGAATATCTAAATAATTGGAAAGACATCCCATGTCCATGAATTGGAAGATTCCATATTGTTAAAATGGCAGTACTGCCCAAAGTGTTCTGAGGATTTAGTGAAATCCCTGTCAAAATCCCAGCTGCTTCTTTCGGATAGCGGCGGGGGTTGACAGGCTGATTCTAAAATTCATATGGAAATTCAAGGTACCCAGAATAGCCAAACAGTCTTGAAATAGGCAGTGATGTTTAAGCTGAGACCTGAAGAGATGAATAGAAGGTATCCAGATGAGGATGGGGCTGGTGGAAATAATATGATGGATTCAAATTTAAGACAAACCAAGTCTCATAAATTCCTTTTGGTGTCCAGAAAACATAATTGTGTTGCTGCAGGGATATTTCAGGGAAAGGTGTATTGGGCCAAAAACAGACAATTTGAGATATTTTCCCCATCCCATGGGTTGCTTTTTCATTCTGCTGATAGTGATCTTTGACACATAGAAGTTTTAAATTTTGATGATGTACAATTTATCTGTTTTTTCTTTTTTGTTGCTTATGCTTTTGGTGTCATATCTGAGAAATCATTGCCAATTCCAAGGTGATAAAACTTTTTCCCTATGTTTTTTTCTAAGCGTTTAATAGATTTAGGTCTTCTATTTAGGTCTTTGATCCAATTTTGAGTATGGTATTGTAAGTTAAAGGTCCAAATTCATTCTTTTGCATGTTGATATCTGGTATTCCCAACACCACTTGTTGAGAAGACTGTCCTTTCCCCCATTGGATGGTCTTGGCACTCTTGTTGAAAATCATTTGATGGTGTACACAAGAGTTTATTTCGGGTAACTCTATTCTGTTCTTTTTGTCCATGTCTGTCCTTATGCCAGGAGCACACTGTTTTGATTACTGTAGCTTTGTAGTAAGTTTTGAAATCAGGAAGTAAATGTGGATCTTCCAACTTTGTACTTCTTTTCAAGATTGTTTTGGCTATTCAGGGTCCCTTGATATTCCACATGAATTTTAGAGATGGATTTTCCTATTTGTGCAAAAGATTTCATTAGGATTTCAGTGGAGCAACATTTGTTTTTAACTGATTTTTGTGCATGGACTCCCCTAGCAATGTGACTTTTTGAGACTCTAAGGGCTCTGTAGAATTTTAAACTAAGGTTTCTTATAGGGTAATACACATTATCTAAAATCGTGATCCAGCTTGGATTTAGACTATGTGTAAGAAGTGACAGTTTCAGATCTTTTGCATATGTCCTCTCTTGTTGAGAATATTTCTAGAAACTAGACAGCCTCCTATAAAGTCATTTTTATTAAGGCATAATTCATGGTAGTGTGTAAATTAAATTTTTATTTCATTTTAGCATGCCAATGAAGATGTGGAAAGAATGTTACTAGGAAACAAGTGTGATATGGATGATAAAAGAGTTGTACCTAAAGGAAAAGGAGAACAGGTAAAAAGCTCTGAATGAGACTAATATGCTACCCTTTCTTTGTGAAGATGGTGTTGCATTTGATTGTTTTTACGTTAGTGGTAGTGGAGTGCACTTGAGCTATTTGCATCCTTTTAAAAATGCTATAGGAAATGATAGCTTATCATTTGACTGAATTTTTGTTTGTTTGTTTTTTAAGGAGCTTGACCATTTGAGTCTTGACCCATTGAAATAATCTGTTCATTTTAGATAACCTAGTTGAGATTACTACCTTTAGAATAATATTACTGTTTCCTTTAGGATGCTAAAGTCATCAATTGGTAACCTATACTTGATAATTTTATGATGATATTTTGCTTCTATTTTAGATTGCAAGAGAGCATGGTATTAGATTTTTTGAGACTAGTGCAAAAGCAAATATAAACATTGAAAAGGCGTTCCTCACATTAGCTGAAGATATCCTTCGAAAGGTAAATTTCTTTTTTTTTTTCTTTTCTTTTTTTTTTACTGCTAAGGTACCTGGTGTCACATTTGAGCATTTCATGTTTTCTAAAGTACTAGATTTACATACAGAAATTGGGTTTGGGTGGTATTGTTTCTAAACGTTTACCCATCACCAATATATAATCCTCCAAAGTAAAGAAAGGAACTGGAAGGAACAGGCAGCCATCTAGAAATCTCTAGGATCTAGTCAGTGGTAACAGTTGACACCCTGAGCTCCAGTACTCAGTCTGTAGCCTAATTTCATACTCCTTTTTCCAACTTTTTGTCTGGTCCATGGTGTTATGGCTTTTCTGTTTCATTTCTCTTATATATCCTTTGCATTCCCATAGATAAAAAAATTAAGAAGTGAATCTATGATGTAGTTATTGCTACAAAATCACTATTCTTCTATATAGTCATTTCTCAGATGTGCCAGTGAAGGGCATGTATATACTATATACTGAATAAATAGAGTAAGTCTGCCCCCAAATTTCATTTACCCAATCATTTCAACTTGTAAGGTAAAAAAAAGCTGAAAATTGATCTCAGGGGATTTTACCTCGAGGTTACTTTCTGGGTTTAATTCGTGAATCCCAAAATTTGCCAGTACAAGTAACTTGTAGCAAAATTGGGAAATCTGGTTTTCATATTTTCCCCTCAAATGAGTAGATAAAATACAGAGTTATGAATTAAGGTTATGAGTCATGAATTCTCTATTCAATCTTATGGTGTATTTAAAATGCAAGTAAAATAAAGAAAATCTGACACAGTCCTGAAGGAGGAGCAAGCATTGTGTAGGAGAAAATTTAATTGCTTCTGGTAACCTTTCTGTTTTTATACTTGAGATATCAGTATTTTCCCCCCCCAAAAAAACCCTCAAATTTCATACACACACACATATAAATCTAAGCTGTAATAGAGGTGGTATTATCGAGTGTAAATCTAATGAAATTTCTGAGGAACCAAGCAACTTAATTTTTTTGAGGGGAGAGCTATCTGTTTACTATAGTGTTCAAACTAGAAAAAACAGTTATCACTTATTGCTGTTGAGGGTAACTACAAAAGTTGTGCCTGTCCACATCTGCTGACATCCTGCATATCATGTCTGATATCTATAATGTATTGATATATTGAGTAATAAAAAGCAAGTTAGGATATAACATGTGTGGTAAATGAGCTTTTAAAAATTATATATGGTACCAAAAACACATGTACACATATATACACACACATTTGGTTATACTTAGCAAATAAGGATCTGGAAGGATATATACCAGACTCTTAAGTAGTGAGTACTCTAGTGTGATGGTGGGAAGGGGATGGGGATACAGGACAGAATCACTTTTACTTCATGTACAGTTTTGTTTTGAAATTTTAACTTGCTTCTTTTTAAAGTTATAAAAACAATTTAAAATTTTTTACACAACTGGATATAGGTAAAAACCCATTAGAATTCCTTGAGGAAATATATTTTTATTTAAAAATATTCCTGTAAGAAACAAAAATTAAAGTAGAACAGAAAAATACTAGGTAGACTACGAAAAAACATTTGTATTTTTAATTAAATGAAGGGAATAACAGAAAAATACTTTAATTGGTGGAAAGTATAATACTTTGTATTTCTGAGATTGGTGGGTTACAGTGAAAAATTATTTCAGTACTTATAGGAATTATCACAAAACTTACTGAAATACCCGTGTTCTCTGTGTTTTTTCTCTTTCTGGAAATTTGGTCTTCTCCATTGTTTCTGACTTCTTTCTGTATTATATCCCTTGATCTTCTTCCATATCTTTGCATTTCAAAAAAATAGTGCTATATAGGCATATAATTTGTGTGTCAGTGAGGTAGATCTTCCTTATCATATTAAAGGTTAAAAGGTATGGATGCACCAATAAATAAAGATCTCAGTCTAGAGTCTTCCCCAGGTAGGCAGGCCCAATTGTGAGGCAGCATTTTTTCCCCATACACATACATGCACTTTTCAGTGTGATAAAGTTATGAGTTAAAACATCAAATGTAAACTTGCTTTAAAAGATGTAAAATACAGTAGTGATTCCTGACTAGCAACCTTCTGTGCAGTGCTTTTTCTCCTGAGTTGATAAAAGAAAAAAGAACTTTAGAATGAAAGCAATTTAAAACATTTAAAACTTAATTATTTGAATAGATAATTCATTCCCATGATTCAGACATTTAAAATAAAAAGTAAACATACAGAGAAGTTTCTCACTATATTCCCCCAACTCCTCATCCCTCCCGCATGGGTAACCAATAATTAATTTCTTAGTTACTAATATATGAGTAAATATGAATATATATACATTTTATTCCCCTCCTCCCCCTGCCCCCCTTTTTTTTTTTTTTTTTGGCGGTACGCGGACCTCTCACTGTTGTGGCCTCTCCCATTGCGGAGCACAGGCTCCGGATGCGCAGGCTCAGCGGCCATGGCTCACGGGCCCAGCCGCTCCGCGGCATGTGGGACCCTCCCGGACCGGGGCACAAACCCGTGTCCCCTGCATCGGCAGGCGGACTCTCAACCACTGTGCCACCAGGGAAGCCCCCCTTTTATTTTTAAAGAAAAAAAAACACGTAAGGCAACATGCTCTGCACTGTCTGGCACTTAATATAAGTAAAATAATTCCATTTTTAAAATAACTGAGTGCTGCTCCTTTGAGTAGTCTATTATAATTAAACAGGTTTCCCAGTGAGGGACATTTAGGTGATTTTCAGCCTTATGATCTCATAAATTGTGTTGTAGTGAATAATCTTTATATTATTTTACACATGTGCAAGTATATTTGAAGGACAGATTCCCAGAAGTGGCCAAAGAGCATATAGTACGTTTATAATTCTGATACATGCTTGCCACCTTCTGCCTGAGGGCTGTACCCTTTTATACTCCTGCCAGCAATATATGAGAATGTCTGTTTACTCAAACTCTTGACCAACATAGTGAATTATAAGACTTTCAGCTGTTTTCCAACCTGACAGGTGAAAAACACAGATTTAATTTGCAGCTCTCTTATGAATAAGATGAGCATTTTTAAAGATATGTTTAAGAAGCACCTTTGTGTTTCCTTTTCTGTAAACTTTTTTGTTTATTCTTTTGCCCACTTTTGCTATTTAGTTATTGGCCCTTTTTTTGAGAGTCTGTTTCAAGGGTCTAAGTTAAATTGTGCAAGGACAGACTGTGAGTGATATGCTAATTGAATAAATGTAGTGACCTCACTGGCTATAAGCACCCATATATCTTTAACTGACCCATACCCAGGAGTCCCAGAGAAAGAGTACTTCCTATGCAACTTTTTTTTCTGTGGCCAGATGCTGAGCTGCCTATTTCTCTTCTGTGCATTTTTCACAAAGACCTTTTTAATGCAAAACTTGCATCTTTAACATACAGTGAAAAGAAGAATTCCATAAGGCAGTGAGATTAGGTGGGTTAGCTCAAAGTGCAAGTAGAAATTTCACCTCAGTTAAGAATTAAGCAGGCCTCTCTTGGGCTATGTGAGTTTTAGAAATTATTTTAGTTCTTTGCCCTTGAGCTACCTTAACTTTATATTGTTTCCATGAGAAAATAAGCTCCCACTTACATCCTAGCTTCTAAAATTATATTCATGATGAACACTTACACAACAGCATGGACAAATCACACAGGATAAATTGCATAGGCTGACACTGAGTAAAAGGAAAAAGAAATCAGATACAAAAGAACACATAAAATATGGTTCCATGTGTATGAAGGTCAAAAACAGAAAAAACTGTGGTGGTAGAAATCAGAGTATTGGTTACCTTTAGGAGGGTAGTACTGACTGGAAAGGGACACAAGGGAGCCTTCTGGGGGCATATTATATATGTTCTATATTTTGATCTGGTGGTTTCACAGCATATATTAAAAATCCATCAAGCACAGTTAAGATTTGTATACTTTGCTGTAGGTATGCTATCCCTAAAATGAATTCCGCTTTCATACATATAGTATAGGCTATCCACTTAAAACAGTATATTCTTCTGATTATACAAGTAATATTTAGGATGTTGGGGTAATACAGGATTATACAAAGAGGAAAATAAAATAATTCATAAACCCACCACCTAAGGGTTACTACTGTTAACATTTTGGTGTCTCTCATTTTGATTTTTTTCTGTATCCATTTTTAACATGAATTATACAACTTTGCATTCTGCCCCACCCTATTCCCTCCACTTAATGTTAATGTATCATGGTTAAAATTGCCTTTTTAAAGCAATGCTATGGAAATAGAAGCTCCAATCTCAAAAGGCAAGTAAAACTAAACAGAAAAGGGCTGTTTCACTTCTCTGAAGTTAGACATGATCCAACATTGGTTTTATACATATGCTTGATGATGCTTTTTAAGTACTAAATACTCAGGGGTCAGGCCAGGAGATAATATACCTCTCTTCACAAGAGTTAGGGCAGAGAAGATTTCAGAAGTTCTACAAAGGAAAGCCAGGGGGCCTCAAGACATTTCACAACTTGGAAGAAAAAGGCAAAATGAAGATCAAAAACAGAACTTCCATTTCTTTACTTTGCATGGGAGAGAAAACCTATCTCATGTGACTGTAATTGCACTGTTACATAAATTAACATTTATGAGGATATTGCTGTTAAATCTTGATTTATCCACGGCAGTGTTTTTTCACGGGTTGCTTTCCTTGTGTGTTTGTTCCAGACCCCTGTAAAAGAGCCCAACAGTGAAAACGTAGATATCAGCAGTGGAGGAGGCGTGACAGGCTGGAAGAGCAAATGTTGCTGAACGCTCTCCTGTTCCATCAGTTGCCATCCACCACCCTGTTTTCTCTTCCTGCTGCAAAATAAACCACTCTGTCCATTTTTAACTCTTCAACAGATATTTTTGTTCCTCATCTTTTAACTCCTAGTCCACCTGTTTTATTTGTTCTTTCATCTGTGACTGCTTGCTGACTTTATAATTTTCTTCAAACAAAAAAATGTATAGAAAAATCATGTCTGTGAGTTCATTTTTAAATGTACTTGCTCAGCTCACCACTGCATTTCAGTTGTATTATAGTCCAGTTCTTATCAACATTAAAACCTATAGCAATCATTTCAACTCTATTCTGCAAATTGTATAAGAATAAAAGTTAGAATTAACAATTTTATTTTGTACAACAGTGGAATTTTCTGTCATGGATAATGTGCTTGAGTCCCTATAATCTATAGACATGTGATAGCAAAAGAAACAAAAGCCAGGAAAACACTCATTTTCGCCTTGTGTATGTAAATGGGGTTAATTTTGTCCTGTGCCTTATGTGGAAAGGAACTTTTTTGGTTTTTCCTTTTTTTGTTTTGGTGGAAGCATGTGCAGGAGACATATCATCGAAACATAAAGCATTATAATGTTTGTGGTCTGCTTGGCTGTAATTTTCAAAGTAGTTAATTGAGGACAAAGGATAATGCAGAAATGATAGCTTTGGTTTGTGGAGTCTCATTTTAAGTGGCCTTTATAATTAAAACTATTCCTGCCACCGGTTCTTTTCCTTGGCCACTTTTTCCTTGTGTCTCTTCCTGCATGCTGCTTTATTTGCTTCTCCCCCACCACCCTGTGGTATGATTTATTTAAAAATGAAAGGGGTAAACTAGCAGGCTTGTCGAGTTTAACATAAAGCACTGATTTAACTTGCTAAGTAAACTGAAAGATAAATTCTAACTGCCTGTTATCGAATGTCAGTTAACTGTGTCCTCCCCTCATTTTCTCTCTCCCCTAAAGCTTCTGTCCCAGATTCCTTCATTTGCTGTTCGACTTCATGTTCCTCTTCTCTTTCCCTCTTTGTTCCCTTCCTGTCTCTCCACTGAGTTTATGAAATGGAAGAGTTAATTGCATGCACTAGTGTTTGGAGGGTGTTGTGGTTTGTCTTTCTAATTAGGTGTATAGCCTATTCACTTTCCTAGAATAAATCTCTTAACCTAAATTTGAATAGTCTCCATTTTGGCAACTCCTCTAGCAGTTTGGTAGCCCAGTCAAGGTTGTTTCAAAAAGGTGGGAAAGAGGAGTGAAATTTATTAACATGTTTGCCAAATATATTGAGATTTGGCCTTCGAAGAACATTCTTTCAGTGTTAAGTTGTCTTTACCTTAAGATTTAGAAGTACTTTAGAATATTATTAATTTTAAGTCCTATCTTCACATCCCTTTGGAAAACTTGTATTACCATGGATTTGGAAAAAGGACAACAAAGGCTTTTCATGTGAAGATAAGATACTGTAGCTCTCTCTCACCCTGTCATTTTTTCACTTCATTTTTCTAATTTTGCCTCATTGCTTATCATTAGGATCGGGTAAGTTAAGTTTGCTATGCTGCTAGCATCCTAAGATGATACCTTTGTTGAAATAATTGTGAATAGCATGATTCATTTCTAGCAGAGGCTGAGTTTAGGACAGCAGCTTCCATTGAAAAGTCTTTTTGTGTCGTGGATAGCATTTTAATGACCTCTTGGCTCACATAAACAACATAGGGACGTATCTGCTATGAACATCCATGAATTTTCAGATAGTGCCCTAAAAGTGATTTTATATGCCTCACTGGTGGTTGTTGTTAGGTTTTTTGCCTCACTTTATCATTGTTTACTACTAGTAAAAGCAGCATTGCCAAATAATCCTTAATTTTCCATTAAAAATAATAATGACATGATGTTAAGCTTCTCAAAAAGTTTTAGGTTAAACCTACTGTTGTTAGATTAATTTTAATGTGTTTGTTGCTTTCCTTTATCTGGAATGTGGCAGTAGCTTTTTTTATTTTTAACCCTCTTTTAATCCTTACTCAGTTCAGTGACTTAAGGTTTGAGAGCTAAACACTGGGATTTTTGGGTAACAGACTGACAGTTTTGTTGTTTGCATACTTATAATTGGCATTGTACATAGAAAGGATATGGCTACCTTTTGTTAAATCTGCACTTTCTAAATATCAAAAAAAGGGAAATGGAGTATAAATCAATTTTTGTATAACCTGTTTGAAACATGAGTTTTATTTGCTTAATAATAGGGCTTTGCCCCCTTTTCTGTAAGTCTCTTGGGATCCTGTGTAGAAGCCGTTCTCATTCAACACCAAACAGTTAAGTCCATTCTCTGGTACTAGCTACAAATTCGGTTTCATATTCTACTTAACAATTTAAATAAACTGAAATATTTCTAGATGGTCTACTTCTGTTCATATAAAAACAAAACTTGATTTCCAACTGCGTGGCTTGGTTTTCATTTATTTATGGAGTTTAAGATGGAGGATTCCTTCTGAAAATAGTGCAGAATAGCAAACTGGATATTAGAGGAGCAGAAGTAGAAGGAGAATAACTTTTTCAACTAGGGAATGCTGGGAAGGCAATTTCAAGGGCTATCTCTGGAAGAAACTGCATTTTAAAAGCAGAATCATCCTGGCATCAGGTGCACAGCCGTAGTCCATCCCCAGCTAACACTTGCTAGAATGTGCCAGAGGCCAACTACAACTGAAGTCAGCTGATTACCCAGGGGCACCAAGGTAAGGCTGCCATACTGGAGGATGAATCCTTGTTTTAGCAGTGACTGTCCTCTTATCTGAAAAATGTAAAGTGTTTCCTACCTTTTTTGTGAACCATAAAAAACAACTTTGGCTTTTTTTTATATGTAGTATTGATGAAAGAAATGTTTGATCCTGTATTAAGGCCTTATTAGTCAATAAATAAAGATAAATACTTGCTGACAAGATTATCTCTGCTGGAAGGATATATAGAGGTTTTCTCATAGTGCAGTTTTTATAAGGATCACCTAGAGTGATGGTAATGCTTCCCCGTTCACTCCCATCAACACGGAGTTTTGTGTCTCGGGTGGGGCCTATGATTTCTGCCTTTAAGATTGGTATAGGAAAACAGACCATGGCCTCTGCCCTTACATTTATGACCTAGTTTAGAAAGCAAAAGGAATTAGTGATCAGGTAAACATATACAAGAGCCAAATAGTTGTGATTCAGATTTGAGTGCTGTGTTAATAGAAGAGCAAGTTCAGTTGGTGAGAGTAGTTGGGGTGGTGTTTGAGAGAGGAGGGAGGGACATGAATTGGTCCTCAGGTATGTGGATTGAATGGCTAGGGCTAAGGGGAGGTTAAGAAGAGACCACGAGCTCGTTAGAAACAAGCTTTGCTTGTGTGGCAGACTGTAAGTCCAGCTGGACAATGTGATAGGCAATAGGAGTCCTGGTGAGCCCTGCAGAGTGGTGAGAGCAGTGTGTTTGAGGAAGGCGAGTCTAGGTGGGTTGGAAGAGGAGAAACAAGCGTTCTAGAGATCAGACAGAAGGTTGCTGAATTACTGCGATTTGAATAAGACCAGACTAAAATGATGGCAGAGGGAAGGCTTAATATACAGGGGAGTATGTGAAAGAGAAAGACTGTCTCTTGCCTACTAGGAAGTGGATTAGGTACTTGTGGCACTGTTCTTTGGGTTAGGTCGTCAACGGCCTGGTGAAGTAGTACCATTTGTACGAAGTAAACTGTCTCGGGGTGAAGTAATGTGCTTCAGGTTGCACTGCCAGTTGGTGCTGGAGTTGGATTTCGAAACCAAGCCAGTGCTCAGTCTATTTTCACCTTCTCCATATCACAGTTTCTCAGGATAAGGTCCTAAGGTTTGGTTATACTGATTATAATGGGGGCAATAAAACAAACGTGCCAGAGCCAACAGAAAGAACGCTGGAGGGTAACCTTAGCTTATCGAGTTAACGTAGCCGTTTAGCCTAACCTTGGTACCTCGAACAAAGAACAATGCCCTTGAAAAGTACTTAGCACAGTTTACTACTTTTTTTCTTGAAACCTATATTACCCCTTACCATCTTGTTAATTTTGTTTCCTCCTACTTCTCACCGTCTCTTGGCTAGAAGTAAATGATGATGAAGTTGCTTTTCACGATTCTCTTAATTGGCTGTCTGAGGCTATGTACTTTGAGGGGGACTTTCGCTACTTAATAATCACCACAGCAGTGAATAATAGTAGTGAAATAAGTCAAAATGCAGGGGCGGGGAGCAAAGTTCATGCCAACTTCGTAGGTGGGTTTGAGATCAGTGTGACTCCCTAAGATCAAGAGTCACGTAGGGGATGTGAATGCTCCAAGTCAGAATGTTTTGCTGGGACATCGAATTTAGGTCTGAAACTTCCAGCACCAAGATAAAAAGAGGTGGTGTGTTCCTGTTGCATCTAGTCAAAGGGAGAATAACAGTTGCTTAGGAAAAAATCTGTAGCAAAAAATTCAGGAACTTCTAACATTAATTGTCATTGAAGTACAAAGTGGAAATGTCTCCAGTGCAAGTTCAGAGAAATCCAGACATTTTATGTATCTTCTGACAAAGAACACAATACTTTCTATGCTGAGGCCATGCCAAAAAAAAAAAAAAAAGATCAAACCTCAGGTCAAACTTACCTAGATCCAACTACCAATTTTACAGCAAATCTAAGGACAGAGGAATATATTAAACTACATCAGTCAACAAAATCCAGACTGGTAAACTTTACAGGATAACTGATCCAGTCTCTTCAACAATTAAGTTCCAATGGAGAGAGAGATTGTAAATTAACAAAAGATGGAAAGAAAAAAAAAAAAGGCAAAACTAAACCTTAATGTGTTTAGGGAAGTACAGAAATAATATAAAGAATTTTAAGGGGCTTCCCTGGTGGCGCAGTGGTTGAGAGTCCGCCTGCCGATGCAGGGGACGGCGGCTTCGTGCCCCGGTCCGGGAAGATCCCACATGCTGCATGAGAGTCCGCCTGCCGATGCAGGGGACGGCGGCTTCGTGCCCCGGTCCGGGAAGATCCCACATGCTGCAGAGCGGTTGGGCCCGTGAGCCATGGCCGCTGAGCCTGCGCGTCAGGAGCCTGTGCTCTGCAGCGGGAGAGGCCACAACAGTGAGAGGCCCGTGAACCGCAAAAAAAAAAAAAATTAAGAAAATGATTAAAAGTCAGGGAGGGGTATTCTTGGGGAGGGAGGAGTTATACATTGTAGGGGGACATGAAGGGTTTTGGGGATAGCAAAATCCTATCTTATGACATGGATGTTGTTTACAAGGGTGTTTGCTTTATAGCAATACATTAATCTACACATTTGTCCTATGTGGGTTTTAAAGTTTGTATTATATTTAACCATAAAGGGTGCTGTGTGTGTGTGTATTTAAATGATATCACAATTTTCAGGACTATAGAACCAGTCTGAGAGGCTTTGCAGCCAAGACCAATGCTCAAAATCAAGCTTAGCAGAATTGGTCTGCTAAGGTACTACAGTCCCTGCTGCTGAGCATCAGGCCCCAAGAATTGTCACTGAAATAGGGACTTCCCTGGTGTTCCCGTGGTTAAGACTCCACGCTCCCAATGCAGGGGGCACGGGTTTGACCCCTGGTCAGGGAACTAGATCCCGCATGCCCCAACTAAAAGCCTGCATGCCGCAACTAAAAGATCCCTCGCAGCCAAATAAATATTAAAAAAAAAAAAAAGAATTGGCACTGAAACAATATAGCTGCCACCAATGCAAAATCTTTGCTAAGTCTATATTTTTCAGCCTCTGTTTCTTTGTTTTCAGTAGCTTTCGCTGCAAAGTCTGGGTTGGTTGGTGGAGCCCAAATTCCAGGCAAGTGAGGGAAAGGGAGTATCTCTTGTTTTCAGCTTCAAAAGTGGGGGTGGAAAAAAAAAAAAAAAAAAAAAAAAAAAGTGGGGGTGGGCTCTGACTAAGGGTCGGAGATTCAGGTGCTGGGTGGACAAAATGAATGATAAATGCCCCTGGTGTCAGTGATGCTCAGACTTTACTGCACGTTAGACTATCTGGGAAGTGCTTTTAAAAATACCAATGTTAAGGTTGCACCTCAGGCCAATTAACACAGGATCTCTAGGGTGAGACTGTTAGTGGTTTTCTTGTTTGACTTTCTGTGTGATTGCCACGTGCAGCCAAGTTCATAAACCAGTGCCTACACTCTTGCTACTCAAAGTGTGGTCTTTAGGTCAGCCACATTGGAATCACCTGGGAGCTTGTTAGAAATGCAAAATCTCAATGCCAGGCGCGGGCACGCGCGCGCGCACACACACACACACACACACACACACACACACACGGCTGTACTGAATTAGAATCGTATCTTGAAACAAGAGCTGTAGGTGATGCTTGTTATGTACATTCCAATTTGAGAAGGGCTGATCTACACTGTTCTTCCAAGGCCAGCCCAAGTCCCACCAGCAAGGATATTCCCTACTCCTGAGCAGGGAAGTGACCTTGGCCTTCTCCATCCATTCTGTAGCACTTTTGAGCTACATTCCCACTGGGCATGTATTGCAGACTTCCTTGGTTGTGGTTAATTGTCTTCTGTTGGCTCATCTCCTTACCAGACTGTAAGCTCTGGTGGGCAGGGACCCTGTCTCATCTCCTTTGTGTCTTCACAGTAATTAGCGCACTGCCATCCAAGCGGCAGGAGCTCAGGATGTGTGATCAGTGAACCAGTGACAGCCTTCTCCATCTTTCTCTGGCCTCCTTGTTCCCACCCCGACTTTCATGCATTCACATTTGTATTCCAATTTAAAGGCAACTTCAAATATAACCATAAAAGAACCTTAAAATTCAAGCCCAATCTATTTCTGCGACTACCTCCAGACACAGGATAAGCTGGATGACTCCGTGGATCTCCGTTGCCTTGGAGGAGGTGGGCTAGGAAGCCCTCGGAGACTCAGTCCAATGTAAATATTCTCTGATTCTGTGGTTCCCCTCTGCCGGATTAACCAAGACTCAAAGTACTCTTAACTCTTGCGAGTTGGCAGGGATGGCTATGGAGAAATTATAAATTAAATAGAACCATTGAGCCACCTTGTGACCATTCCTGGGAACTGCATTTCTTCATTGTGCACCGGAAACTTCTCCAGAGCCCATCAGTCTGAGATCCGTCATCAAGAATTTACGGTAAACACAGCCACACAAAATTAAATTCTCTCTCCCAACCTCCAATAAGATGGGAGTAAAGGAATTTACAAAGTATAATCAACCCTACAAAAACCAAATAAAAAAAGGCAAGAAACATCTGTAAGAATAAAAAAAATTATTTATGCAAATATTGACCTAGGTCTTTAAAAAGTGGGAAATAGAAAACAGAACTAACTATTCTAGAGCAGAAGTTACAACCTAAGTGTTTTCAAAGGTGGATGCCAATAAAAAGTGAGCAGATTCACCCTGAATCCCACGAGTTCCAGAGTTTAGCGGTACCAGGGACCATGGAGAAGATAAACATGTGGTGATGGGTTAAAAATGGGGATGGGTAGAAATTCTGTGTAAGAAATAATGGCATCCCCAGGTGTCCCCGCCCACCTCTTGCTGAGGAGTGCTGCCACTCTTGCTGGAGGCTTATTATTTGCAGAAATGGAATGACAGAACCTCCAGACGAGGACACAGGGCATGGGGAAAGGTGGAGGTGAGTCAGAGGGTCGAACACCAGGAGTTCAGTGAATATCTGCGTTGCGTTTTTTTTTTTTTTTAGTTTATTTATTTATTTATTGGCTGCATTGCGTCTTTATTGTTGCATGTGTGCTTTCTCTAGTTGCGGCGAGCGGGAGCTGTTCTTCATTGAGGTGCGCGGGCTTCTCACTGCAGTGGTTTCTCTTGTTGCGGAGCACGGGCTTGAGGCACGCAGGGGCTTTAGTAGTCGTGGCTCACGGGCTCAGTAGTTGTGGCTCGCGGGCTCTAGAACGCAGGCTCAGTAGTCGTGGCGCATGGGCTTAGTTGCTCCGTGGCATGTGGGATCTTCCCAGACCAGGGCTCGAACCTGTGTCCCCTGCATTGGCAGGTGGATTCTTAACCACTGTGCCACCAGGGAAGTCCCAATATCTGCATCTTGAACGATGAGCTCCTCAGATTCCTTCCTTCCTTCTCCCCTCCCTTTCCCAGAATTTTGGCAGCCAGACACACATTGCCAGGCCAAAGATTTGGAATGTCCTCTCTGGAAAATCTGTCCCAAAAGAAAAGACTCACAAATACTGGAGATTCACCAACTACAAGTTAGTCTCGTTGCAGATTATTCTATGTTGAAGGTCTCCAGTCATCAAGATAGATGAATATACATGAAGTTTCCAATCTACCTAGAATATATATATGAGATCATTTAAACACAGAAACGTATAGACAAATTAATAAAGATCCACGTTCCTGACCCTCAGACTTAACAGATATTTGCATTCAATCAGATATTCAGTTCTTCACATTAACATAAATGAGAGAAGAAAACAACAAACAGAAAACAGAAAAAGGAAACAAAGGGGAAAAAAATGCAGAAAATCAAAGAAAAATCCCAAACTCACTTTCATTAATATTCTTGGATATGAGATGATATTGTATCCAAAAAGCAAGATTAGGATGTCATAAAAAAAGAAAGAATGAGATAGAATTCTCTAAAATAAAAACTGTCAACTGAAATAAAAGTTTCAAGAGAATTAGAAGATAAAAGTCAAGGAAATCTTCCTGAAAGTAAAACACACACAAAAAAAAAAAAAAAAAAAAAAAAAAACAAAAAAAAAAACACACACAAAAAAGAGTGAGAAATGGAAAACAGGAGGAAATGATAAGAAATTTAGAAGGCCAATCTAAAAGCCAAAATTTGATTAGTTGGAGGTCTAGAGAAAGAAAATAGAGAAGAAAGCTGAAGGAAGGTGGTTATCGAAGAGAGAATATAAGAAAACTTCCTAGAATTGAGGGATTTTAGTCTCCAGATTGAAAAGACCTAGCATGAAAAACAAAAAATTACCTGCACCCAGGAATGTCATCATGACATTTCAGAATTCCAAAGATAATTAAAAAAAAAAAAAAAAGCAGGTCACATGCAAAAGAATCAAGGACCTGAATGATTTAAATGTTCCTAAAGTAATACTGAGACCTCGAAAACAATTCTGAGTGAAAAGGATATTCTATGTAGAATTCTAGACTCATTCAAATTACCTGTTAAATGTGAAATGATGTATTCAAATATGCAAAGAGGTAAATGTTTCCTTCCCTTACTCGCCTCCTCAGGAATCTATTGGAGGATATATTCTAGCAAAATGAAAAAGTACACCAGGAAAGAGGGAGACCTGAGACCCTGCAGGGCGGAGCTGCTGGCCTAGGAAGCAACCGATCTCGAGTGGACCCGGAGGACGTGGTCTCCAGAAACGCAAGTGGGAGAAATAATACTGATAGGTGATGGATGTTACAGAGCTGATGGAGCATGAGAAAAGAGTGAGGAAAGGGACCAGGCTAGGGACCAGGCTGTCTGAGAGCAGGGATAAAATCTGCCTGGTTTGCCACTGGATCTCCAGTGCCTAAGTGTTCCTGGCACATAGAAGGTGCCCAGTAAATCATGTTAAAGGAGTGAGTGAATGAACGCATAAACGAGAGTTGATGAAGCTTCACGTATGTGCTTTGAACCAGGCAATACAGCAGACACCTAGAAATACAGGATAAATGTAATTTTAAATGCATAGCAAAATTCTCAAGAAAGCAAGGACAACTGAGGGACAAACAGGTCACTTAGAAATCATATTGCAGGGCTTTAATTTACAGATGTCCAGAGATGCCCCTGCTCCTTCTCCTCTCTGCTCAATGAAGTCAGGGCTGCATTCCCATCACCCCATCAGGAAAGCTCTTGCCGAGGTCAGAGCGGTGCTGAATCTGAGATGTTGACTCATTAATCTCACTCCTTCCTGAAACACCTCCTTCACTTGGATCCCAGGACACTGCTCTTTCCCTCCCTCACTTGCTCTCCTCAGTCTCAGAGCCAGTGTCCTCTTCATCTTCCTTTTTTTTTTAAATGGAGTATAGTTTATTTACAATGCTGTGTTAGTTTCAAGTGTACAGCAAAGTGAATCAGTTATACATATACATATATCCACTCTTTTTTAGATTCTTTTCCCATATAGGCCATTACAGAGTATTGAGTAGAGTTCCCTGTGCTAATCTGATTTCACCTAATCCTGAGTTAGGATACGTACTCCAAGAGGTATGTGTTGTTGTCCGCATTTGGCAAGTGGATAAATACAAGCTCAGTAAATTATGTAACTTGTCAGAATCACACCAGCAGAAAGAAAAACTCAGGCCCATTCCCATATTGGTCTGACGCCCATACCTGGGCACCTACCTTCCCTGGAAGTCCATGCCCTAGTGGAGGGCCACTTTCACTCCTTGATATCTGTTGTAAAAATAGAGCAGTACTTTAGAAAATAATATGAGACGTGTGTATACTATAATATCATCTGAGTATGGGACTTGACCCTGCACCACATAGAGGTATGTTATACACAACTGACTAGAGTTTACAAGTCTGTGTTTTAGAACTGATTAAATGTCTTTTATTAAAATTTAAATTCCCATAATATTGTAATAATAAGTGCTCACATAAAAAGCAAATAGAATAGACTCTGGTCATTTATAAAATAGCATTATATGAAACGAGTCTCAATAAATTTTAAAAGATTGAAATATTTAAAAGTATCTTTTCTGACCACAATGAAACTAGAAATCAATAATAGAAGAGAAACTGGAAATTTTACAAATATATGAAAATTAAACAACATACTGTTTTTTCAATGAAGGTATAATTGGCATATAACATATTCATTTCAGGTGTACAAAATAATGATTCAATGTATGTATATATTGCAAAACAATCACTACGATAAGTCTAGTTAACACCCATCACCAGACACAGTTACAGATTTTCTTTTCCTTGTGATAAGAATTTTTAAGGGCTTCCCTGGTGGCGCAGTGGTTGAGAGTCCGCCTGCCGCTGCAGGGTACGCGGCTTCGTGCCCCGGTCCGGGAGGACCCCACATGCCGCGGAGCTGCTGGGCCCATGAGCCATGGCCGCTGAGCCTGCGCGTCCGGAGCCTGTGCTCCGCAATGGGAGAGGCCCCAGCAGTGAGAGGCCCGCGTACCAAAAAAAAAAAAAAAAAAAGAATTTTTAAGATCTACTCTCTTAGCAACTTTCAAATATACAGTACAGTGTTATTAACCACAGTCACGATGCTGTACATTACACCCCCTGGACTTATTTTATAACTTGAAGTTTGTACCTTTTGACCATCTTCACTCATTTCACTCCACCCCCCAGCCCCCTGCCTCTGGTAACCACCAATGTGTTCTCTGTATCTATGAGCTCGTTTTTTCATTTGTTTTTTGTTTGTTTGTTTTAGATTCCACATATAAGTGAGATCATATGGTATTTTTCAATTAGCATAATACCCTCCATGTTGTTGAAAATGGCAGGATTTCCTTCTTTTTTTATGGTTGAATAATATGCCATTGTGTATGTATGTGTATATGTCTA
>NW_020175181.1:2118448-2130183 GCF_003031525.2 Neophocaena asiaeorientalis asiaeorientalis | reverse complement strand
ATATATATATATATATATATATATATATATATATACATAGTTCACATTTTCTTTGTCCATCGATGGACACTTCGGTTGTTTCCATGTCTTGACTATTGTAAATAATGTTGTAACGAACATGGGGGCATAGATATCTTTTCCAGTGTTTTTTTTCTTTCAGATAAATACCCATATGTGGAATTGCTGAATCATATGGTAGTTCTATTTTAAATATTTTGAGGGACCTTCATACTGTTTTTCACAGTGACCGCACCAAGTTACATTCTCACCAACAGTGCCCGGGGGGTTCTCTTTTCTCCACATCCTTGCCAACACTTGTTATTTTTTATCTTTTTTACAACAGCAGTTCTAACAGGTGTGAGGGGATAGCTCACTGTGGTTTTGATTTGTATTTCCCTGATGACGAGTGATGTTGAACATGTTTTCATGTACCTGTTGGCCATTTGTAGTGTGTTCTTTGGAAAAATATATATTCAGATCCTCTGCCGGTTTTTAAATTGGGTTGTTTGGGGTTTTCAGACACATGATTTGCAAATGTCTTTTCCCGTTTGGTAGGTTGCATTTTCATTTTGTTGATGTACCGCATAGTGACTACAGTTAAAAATACTGTATTGTATATTTGAAAGTTGCTAAGAGACTAGACTTTAAAAGTCTTCATCACAAGAAAAAAAATAGGTAACTATGTGTGGTGATGGATGTTAACGATACTTATTGTGGCGATCATGTCATAGTGTATACAAATATTGAATCATTATGTTATACACCTGCAACTAATAATGTTATATGTCAATTATACCTCAGTAAAAGACAAAAACAAAACCCCAAAGCAATATGGTCTTGGCATAAAGACAGACATATAGACCCATGTAACAGCATAGAGAGCCCAGAAATAAACCCTCACATACATGGTCAAGAATCCAACTTCCCCAGAAGGCATTCCTACCAACTGTTCAGTCACTATGTGAGTGACTGAGTGGGAGCTCTCCCACAAGTTCTGGAACCTTCTTAGCTTGACAGTAAGCCCAGGGCTCTCAGTTGCCGTCTTCCATCCCTGATGGCTGGTTGGTGGCAAGAAGACTGGTGAAAACAGCAGCAAAGCAAGTGGTAAGGGTAAATCTGTGATTTGTAGTAAGTCAACTTGCCCGGTTATAAAAATATCAACCGTGTTGTGTTGCCATCTTCAAAACATCAGATCTTAAGTCTGGAGAAGGAAGCTCACATCTTTCAGACCCATGAATATTATCCAGACTCTATTGCTCAGATAGGCAGAGCAGAGGTTTTAATTTTAATGAAATCCAACCTACCAGTTTTTTCTTTTCAAAAGCGTGGATCACGCTTTTGGTGTTGCATCTAAAAAGTTATCGCCCAACATAAGGTCACTTAGGTTTTCTCCTATGTTATCTTCTATGAGTTCTATAGTTCTGTATTTTACATTTAGGTCTATGGGCTATTTTGAATTAATTTTTGTGAAGGGTGTAAGGTCTGGGTCTATATTCTCTCTCTCTCTCTCTCTATTTTGCATGTGGATGTCCTGTTGTTCCAGCCCCATTTTTTGAAAAGACTATTCTTTCTTTTACCATTTAATTGCCTTTGCTCATTTGTCAAAGATCAGCTGACTATATTTGCCTGTGTCTACTTCTGGGCTCTCTATTCTCTTCCATTGATCTATTTGTCTTATTGCTCAGATTGGAATATCAGTGGAATTATTGGACAGTCTGTCTCAGCAACAAAAGCAAAGCTGTAGGAGCCTCAGCTAATTCGTTGACTTGATTCACAGAAAAGACATTGGACAATTTCTACAGTTTTGCTTGGTTATTTGCTGTCGCTTGGGCCCAGATGATACCAAGGCCATCTGAAATGTTTATTCAGGCAAGTGTGGTTCTGAATGGTATGAAAAACAAGTAGCACAAAATCTCTTTTTTAGAAAACAATTTGAATAAAGTCATTTTTAAAGGATTCTGAAGCTGAAGTCGTGAACATAAACACTACCATTTAACAGCAAGAGATGAAAAGGCTAATGAAGCTTCAGTTTAAAGACATCTTAGTGATGGTGAAGCTTAATTAGAAGAAATTTTACAAAATGAAAAATATGGAATAATAAAAATAATGAAACGTTGATTATTTGTTACTTCTTTCCTAATATTACTTAAAATACTATTTAGAGTCAAAATGTTTTATTTGTTTTGGATAAACATGTATTATTTACTTGAAAAAAAAGTGTATCAACTAACAAAATACCCAACTTATAAGACGTATAGTTTGATTTACTGTGTTCACTATTGACCAAAACTTAAAATTCTAACTTCCCGAAATAAATATTTCATGAGTTATTTATTTTTTGGAAGGAGCATTTCAGGAACAGCCTATAGATAAGGAATGGGTTCTAATTTCTCTTTATCCCTATAACATTCTCTCCTTTTATGATAAAATATAAACATGCAAAAAAACACACCCCTTGAATAGGCTCCTTTCTACATTTTTTTGCCTAATGAACTACATTAGGTAAATTACAAAGGTCAACCAAACTGTGGTTCTTTTCTACTTTGCAGGATTCTAAGACACTTTATAGTTCACACCACAGAAATAAGAAAGAACGTCTTCAATGAATTCTTAACTGTAGAGAACTTATGAGAAGGAAATTAACACAGTGTTATACGATGACAAAATGAGGGCTGAAAGTCAACAAATTGAGCTCATTTTTAAAATGTCGGGCTTCCCTTGTGGTGCAGTGGTTAAGAATCTGCCTGCCAATGCAGGGGACACGAGTTCGAGCCCTAGTCCAGGAAGATCCCACATGCCGCGGAGCAACTAAGCCTGTGCGCCACAAGTACTGAGCCTGTGCTCTAGAGCCCACGAGCCACAACTACCGAGCCCACGCGCCACAACTACTGAAGCCCGTGTGCCTAGAGCCCGTGACCCGCAACAAGAGAAGCCACCACAATGAGAAGCCAGCGCACTGTGATGAAGAGTAGCCTCTGCCCGCCGCAGCTAGAGAAAAGCCCGCGCAGCAACGAAGACCCAACGCAGCCATAAATAAATAAGAAAAAAGTGAATGGCTTTAAAATAAATATTCCCAGCCCTTTATAAGAACACACGATGACATGGGAATTCCCTGGTGGTCCAGTAGTTAGGACTCCACACTTTCACTGTCGAGGGTACAGATTCGATCCCTGGTCAGGGAACTAAGATCCCACAAGCTGCGTGGCTGGGCCAAAAAAAAAAAGAACACACGGTGACAATATCCATATGGTGCTTCAAACATCAACAGGAAGACTTCCAGGCTGTTCTTTGGTCTATCCAGCCTGCTAGCAGAGGGGGAAGTGATTATGGTGTTCCAGCCACAGAGCTATGTAGCAAGTGGACAGAATCGTGGACATATTTCCCTCAGAGGACAACACAGACTTCTTAGTTGTTTTCAACTCTGAAAAGCCTCTATCACCTGGACTCTACAGATGGTGCTGCTGGGAGCACAGTCCCCAAATCACTAAAAGGAAGCAGTAGTCCTTGAAGAAATGGCTGATTCCAGAGCTGGGCAGGCAAAGGGCAGAATGACCCTGGAACATCCTATTGTTTCAGAAAGTAAGGAAAATTCCAAAGAATTATGGGTGCATGCCAATGGCACACAGGAACTAGCTGAAAGATGCTCCCTTTGGTCAAATATAGGACAGTTTGAGCATCAAAATAAAGAATTTAAAAGAATTCATGAATTGATAATAAATAAGGGGCTGAGGGCAAGCTCCTCTTTGTAGTGGAATGCCAACTAATACATGTTTAAGGAATGACAGAGTTAGAAAATCACCATTTAGTAAACATCACAGTAATAATTGACTCAGGCAAGAATCAGCAATGGATGCTATCATTGGGTGCAAGTGTGCTGGGGAACAGGCTGTTGTGAACAGTCACAAACGTCTTCCCACCAATTCTCTGTTAATCACAAAGGGAAAAAAGGTGCCTTTATAGTGCGGACACCTGGCAAACACAACCTGAACCAAGTGATCCAAGTTAGCATCACAAAAAGTGGGACAAACTGACATCACTTGCCCTCTGGTACGGTGCACTGAGTATTCCTGACAGTGACGCATCAGGCAAAACTGGTCATTCTACGGAACAAATGGTCTATATTCTTCAAAATACCAATGTCTTAAAAGCAAAAAAAAAAAAAAACAGGCTGAGAAAATGTTCGAGCTTAGAGACATGGTAACTAAATACAGTGCATGATTCTAGATTAAATCTTGGGAAAAGATGCTATAAAGGACAATATTGGGATAAAAAATTGTTGACTGAATATTATGTATCAATATTAAATTTCCTGAATTTAATAATTGAACTGTGGCTGTGTAAGAGAATGTCCTACTTCTTAGGAAACACATACTGAAGTATTCATGGGCAAAGGAGCGTGATGTCTTGAACTTGCCTTCAAATGGCTCAGAAGAGAAAAGAATAATACGTATTGTATTGTGAATCGAGGTGAAAGACACATGGGAGTTTGTTATAATATTTTTACAACCTTTCTATAGGTCTAGCTCTTTTCAAAATAAAAAGTTTAATAGAAAAATAAGGTTGGGGCACTTCCACTTCTGGTAATAGTTGAGTAAATCCTATGAAAGCAACCTCCACAGGGGGAAAAATTAAAAAAAGATAAACTCTGGACTTTATACAAAAAATCAGCTAAATAAAGCCCCTAGAGAGTGAACTATTTATTTACCAGATAAAAGTGAAACAATATCTCTAAAGGCTGAAAGAAAAAGAAAGTCAACCCAGAATTCTATATCCCATGAACACATCCTTCAGAAAAAAGGGAAAATAGACACTCTCAGTTAAAAGAGGAAAAAGAAAAAAAAGAGAATTCATCGCCAGCAGATTTGCAGTACAATAAATGTTAAAGGAACTCCTACACGCTGAAGGTGTATGATACCAGATGGAAACTTGGGTCTTCAGAGAGGAATAAAGGGCATCAGTAAGTAAATATGTGGGTAAATATAAAAGTCTGTTTTTTCTTCTTCATTTCATTATAATATGTATGACTCTTTACACCTAAAAATGACAACATTGTCTTGTGGGGTTAATGAAATACATGTAAATGTGTGTACATACATACAATGTATACATACAGTGCTATGTATATTGGAGAAGGGATAAATGGATCTATATGTTACAAGTTTTCTATATTTAGTATACTGCTAACTCTATATAGACTGTGAAAATTTAAGAATGAATAATGTAATCCCTGGAAAAACCACCAAAAAAAAAAAAGTGGAAAAAAAAAGTATAGCTAAAAAGCCAATAGAAAAAAATGAAACACACTTCTTTAAGAGGCAAGGAAGGAAGAGCCAGAAGAACAAAAAATAGAGGAGGTGAACAGAAAACAATAAAATAGTGGGTAAGTTATCTCAACCTGTTAAAGGTCATCTACAAAAAACCTACAATTAACACCATCCTCAATAGTGAAAGGCCAAAGACTTTCCTTCTAAGATTGGAGACAAGGCAAAGATGTCCATTTCCACTTCTCCTATTCAACATAGGACTGGAGGTCCTCGCCAATGCAGTTAGACGAAAAATAAAAGGCCTACAGATTGGACAGGATCAAATAAAGCTGTCTTTATTTGTAGGCAACATGATCTGGTACACAGAAAATCCCAAGGAATCTACGAAACAGCTATAAAAACTAATAGATGAATTTAAGAACAGAATATGCAGTTGATTTTTATATATTGACCTTCAACGTTATTAAATTCATCTGTTTCATTGCAAAATGGGTTTATTCAGGAATTGGCAAGAATTGCAATTTGGGGGACTTCCCTGGTGTTGCAGTGGTTAAGAATCTGCCTGCCATTGCAGGGGACACGGGTTAGATCCCTGGTCTGGGAAGATCCCACATGCTGTGGAGCAACTAAGCCCGTGCGCCACAACTACTGAGCCTGTGCTCTAGAGCCGGGGAGCCACAACTACTGAAGCCCGTACGCCTAGAGCCCGTGCTCTGCAACAACAGAAGCCACTGCAATGAGAAGCCTGCACACTGCAATGAAGAGTAGCCCCCGCTCACGGCAACGAAAGAAAGCCCGTGTGCAGCAACGAAGACCCAACGCAGCCAAAAATAAAATAAATAAATTTATAAAAGAAAAAAAAGAATTGCAATTTGGGACATGCAATCTACAAGGAACCACAGGCAAGTCTGGAGAAAAAAGGAGAGAAAACTCTTTTATAGAGGAGAAGGGGGAGTTGGGAGGAGCTTTTATAAATAGAGTCCATTGGAGGAAACTGGGAATTCAGAGTGTAGTGGCTTTTCATTAGCTGAGTTGTGACAGGCTCTCAATGGCTAGGCTATTTCCTGGCAGGGAGAAATTCCTCCTTCTGCTAGGTAGTAAAGTGGTAACCTTCTTCCCATTAGAGATACAAAGGTACAGTCTCTTTCTGTTGGGTCTGCAGTTGACACTGGAACGGTAGGGCGTGAGAGCTTACCCCTCTGGCCTCCCGACTACATTTTAAATGGGGTTTCTGTTTATTAACTTTCATAGCACAATTTTTAATGAGTGTGTAGTACTCCATGGTATATTTGCCTTAGAAATGCCTAATGAAAGTACAGCTACCCTCAGCTCCCCAGTCCAGAGATGAGATGAGATACCAGTAATAAAATTTATGACTACCGTTTATTAAAATGTGTATCTGAAACTGTGCCAAGTGCTTTATGTACATCTTACATGAAGTGGGTATTATTTTTATCCCCATTTAACCGTGAGAGACAATGGTGTACTGGTAAATGTTTTATAACCACTCTCTAGGAAAAAAAAAACCTGATTCATAGCATTTACCAATTTCCATGGTGTAAATAATCCCACTATGGCCAATTTCAAGCTATCAACATGACATCACCAAACATAGAGTTGGGAAGAGATGAACAGTAGCACACCATTGTATAGTTTTGCCACCATACAGAAACTATAGACAAAAATAACCTTTAGAGCATAGAAAATAGTAAAATGTAATAAAATGAGGAAGTGATGAGTTTTAATTATTTATTATGGTTGTTTAATATAAGTTGTTTATTTGTAACTTTTTATAATTTAATTTTTGATAAGAGCTGTGTTTAATCACCCACTTGTGAAATTCCTGAAATGTTGACAGTTGGCTCTTGCCACCACTGAAAAGAGATTAAGTCACTTGTACAGCCATTGGACTTCAAATGTCATCCTCTCAGCTCTAGGACCATTTTGCCTTATCTGTCGATGCCTGCTGTAAGCCAGATACATATTAGTCCCTGTGGAGAATCACACGTGAATAGATAAAATGCGGGAGGTGTATTTAATAGTACAACGCAATACATTCTATGGAGCGGTGTGGTGTGCAAACTGAGAAAAGATGAGTCAGTCCTATCTTGGGAAATTAGGTGTTTTAAAGGGAAGGTGACACTTAGGCAACTATCAACAATGGCTGCTGACATCATGAAACAGAGACACCCTGACACTGTGTGCCTCCTGACAGAAGGACCACCACCTCCTATAACATAGTAATGCCAAGAAAGCAAAACTCAAATCTTCTGAATTTGATTTACTACCTACAGTCTACCACCAATTTAGAGAAAATCAACAAAGTAACAAATGAAATTACCCTACAGGGACTGAATCAACAAAATCTAGACTGTGAGAAACACTATAGGACAAGGAGTCCAATTTCTTCTACAAATAAATTGCAAGGAAAAAATGTATGGAACTTGATTAAATAAATTGTAAATAAATTCTCCAACAAGACAGTTGGGAAAATATGAACATCGACTACATATTTTGTGATACTAAGAAAACATTGTTAGTTTGTTAGTTGTATAATATCACTGCAGTTAAATTTTGTAAAAAAAAAAAAAGGTTCCTATCTTTAGATATACATATTGAAATATTTATAGAGGAAATGATATCTAAGATCTTTTCAAAGTTCTATGAGGACATATATGTTCAATTGATCTTTAACAAGGGTGCCAAGACAATTAAATGGGAGAAAGAATAACCTTTTCAACAAATGGCGTTGGGACACCTGGATATCCATATGCCAAAGAATGAAGTTGGACTCCTACCTCGCACTGTACACAAGAATTAACTCAAAGTAGATCATAGACCTAAATGTAAGAGGTAAAACTATAAAATTCTTAGAAGAAAATACAGGAGTAAATCTCTGTGGCCTTGAGTTAGACAATGTTTTCTTAGATATGACACCAAAAGCGCAAGCAACAAAAGAAAAAAATGGATAAATTGGACTTCCTCAAATCAAAGACTTTTGTGATGCACACAATATCATCCAGTGAAAAGACAACCCATCAAATGGGAGAAAATATTCACAAATCATATCTCTGAAAAAGGACTTATATCCAGAATATAAAAAGCTTTGCAACTCAACAATAAAAAGACAAATAAAGGCAAAGGATTTGAATAGTCATTTCTCCAAAGAAAATACAAATATCCAATAAGCACATGAAAAGTTACCCAGAACCATTAGTCATTAAGGAAAATATAAATCAAAACCACAATGGAGGGCTTCACTGGTGGCGCAGTGGTTGAGAGTCCGCCTGCCGATGCAGGGGACGCGGGTTCGTGACCCGGTCCGGGAAGATCCCACGTGCCACAGAGCGGCTGGGCCCATGAGCCATGGCCGCTGAGCCTGCGCGTCCGGAGCCTGTGCTTCGCAATGGGAGAGGCCACAACAGTGAGAGGCCTGCGTATGGCGGGGGGGGGGGGGGTGGGGAGAAACGACAATGAAATACCACTTCATATCCACTAGAATGGCTAGACTTAAAAAGACAGATAGTACACTTTGGCAAGGATGCAGAGAGATTGGAACTCTCATATTGGGTTGGCTAAAAAGTTTGTTCGGGTTTTTCCGTAAGATGTTAATGGAAAAATCCAAATGAACTTTTTGGCCAACCCAGTATATTTCTGGTGGTAATGTTAAATGATGCAGTGACTTTGAAAAACGGTTTGGCAGCTCCTCAAAATGTTAAACATAGAGTTACCATCCGACTCAGCAATTCCACCACAAGGAAGGGAAGTGAAAACATACGTCCACACAAAAACTTGTACACAAATGTTCATAGCAGCATTACTCATGAGGCCAAAAAGGTGGAAATAACCCAAATGCCCATCAACTTATTAATGAATAAATAAAATGTGGTTATCCACACACTGGAATATTATTCAGCCATAAAAATAATGAAGTACTGATACATGCTGCAACATGGGTGAATCTTGAAACTTCTGCTAAATGAGAGAAGCCAGTCACAGAAGACCACACATTTTATTATTTGTATGAAAATGTATGGAATCAACAAATTTATAGAGACAGGAAGTAGACTGGCGATTGTCTACAGATAGGAGGAGGGCTGGGGAAAGGACTGACTGCTAATGGGTAGGGGTTTCTTTTAAAGGAAAGATGAACATGTTTGAAAATTAGATCATGGTGATGGTTGCACAATATGGTGAGTATACCAAAAACACCGAAATTGTACATTTTAAATGGATGGATTTTATAGTATGTGTATTATAACTCAGTAAAGCTGTTTAAAAAAAATTCTATAAGGAGGGGAAATAAACAGAAATAAGATCAGCTGTGGGCTGGTAAGTGTTAAAGCTGGGAGATGAGTACAGGGGGATTCATAATACTATTATCTCTAGTTTACATTTAGAATTTTCTGAAAGAAAAATTGGATACATTTCCTAGAATTTTCAGAGGTGCTTATCCAAATGTTTTCTGGCCTCCCCCAGTTCATGGGCTCAGAGAAGGCCATCTGTCCTAGGTGGGGTGGAGTGGGTTTGTTTTACACATAACCTGAGCTGCTGCTGGCCACTTCCACCATCTTTCTACTCCATTGACCACTCTGCCCACTCATGGGCAGTTGGCTGACCTCTGCCACAGGCTGGCCTCTGGACCAACAGTGGGCCTCTGCCGGGGCCGTGCCCCCCTCCCTGCCTCCTCCTTCAGACCACTGACCTCTTGTATGTCTTCCCTTTTACTTGTCACCACCAGCCCTGTCAGAGGGGGAACCCACAGCAGAGCAGCTGGGATCCCAGTAACCCAGCTCTTGCCTCCACCCCTCAGCCCTCTCTGTCCCCCACACAGACTCTCCCAGAGGGTGAAGCTCAGGCACAGCCTCACACATCACCTAGGCCCCCAGCCCTCTCACTTCCAGACCCAGCTGCTCCCTCTGGCCTCTCTGTTAAGTATCCTCCTCCCTCAGGCTGCATCCTGTGCTCTCCGTGCTGCCAGCTGTCTTCCAGCAATCTCAGCCCAAGGAAAGGTCTAAGCGGTTCTGGCTCAAAGTGAAGCTGACTTCCTTCCTACATGGCTCTTGAGCCCTGAACAAATCAAGGGATTGTATGTATGTGCACATAGAGGTCCCTGGAGATTTGCCACCAGTTAAAAAGCCCTAGAAAGGCTCTGGAACATTCTACAACAATTAGGGGGTGGGTCCAACCACTTAGGTAGCTCTGCTTGATTTCTCACACCTGTGTGGTCCCTGACGCAGCCAAAACCCAGAGTTACACGGCTTTTGGTATGAAATATGAAGTGTGGCCTGGAGGAAAGATCAGAGGAGGAACTGAAGTCCGGCTGGGACAGCAAGGTTGAAGAGGAGGAAGGGCCACACGACAAATGGCGGAAGCAGAATTGCCAGGACTTGGTGACCAGTTAGTTGCATGTAAGGATTAAGAAGAGTTCCAGGTTGGGGGACCAGGTGAAAGGTGATGTCCTTAGCTGGGATAGAAAAGGAAAGAGGACTGGGTTCAAGTGTGATTGTTGAAATGGAATGCCTGTGAATGCCTCGGTGGGGATAGAGGGGCTTAGCTGGAAACTGAGGTCTAGAGCTGAGGTGAACCAGCAATGCTGAGGACTAGAAGCTGCAGATGTGGCGTCTACATCAGGGCTCAGAGGCCTCTCTCAGAGACAGGGTGACCGAATGGTCTGGTCCCGGTTTACACCCTCTGTCCTGGTTTATGCCTATAAACCTATCCCTGTTAGCACCTCCTGCACTCTCAAAAGTGTCCCAGTTTGGATGACAAACTGCCTTCCAGTCACAGCTCTGCTTCTTTCCCGCTGTGTGACCTTGGAGCAAAGCATTTCTGCTCTTGGAGTCTCCGTCTCTTTCCCCTGCAAAAGATGGAGATTGAACAGTGATCTGAAATGTCTCTTCCTCTGAGAAGTTGTGTTCATCTTATCTGGTGCCGTTTCTCTTGGGGTTCAGGTCACCTGATGTGGGATGTCAGTCACCTCCGAAGAGAGCGTTTGTGTGTGTGTGTTGAGGGGGGAATCTCTCTGGGGTACCGAGGCTGAGGACGAGAGTCCATGGAGCCCTTTCAGCACCAGCCTATGTCTATGCTGGAGCTATCTGGCTCACGGACTAGTGGCAATCGGTAAGAAGGCGCCGGGAACTTGGAAAGTGGGGGCGGAGAGGGCGGTATTAGGCTTCGGCGACAAGCTCGGAAGGCAGTGGGATTTGCAGTTAAACCTAGCTTCAAAATCAAGCTGCTACTTGACCTCTCTGAGTATGTTTGCTCATCAGTAAAATGGGGTTAATTAGGCGTCCTCGCCAGGATGTGTGAAGCTGGAGGTGATATACGTCCTAGAGGCAGCAACAGCTGCTGGGATCGCGGCGGCAGAAGCTTTGGGAAGTGAAGCAGGACCCCGAGCGGGACCGGAGGCGATTCCCGGAGGCCTGGGCACCAGCGGGCGAGGAAAGGGGGATCCGAACACGCTCGGCG
>NW_020175181.1:2108802-2118253 GCF_003031525.2 Neophocaena asiaeorientalis asiaeorientalis | reverse complement strand
CCCGGGACGGCGGCCCCCGGGACGCCCATGCCATGGAGAAGTTGGCGGCCGGGCTGGCGGGCCTGCGCTGGAGCATGGGCGCCTTCCCGCTCGACCTCATCGTCAGCCGCTGCCGCTTGCCCACGCTTGCCTGCCTCGGGCCAGGTACCGGGGGTGTTGGGAAGGGCGACTGGGGGTGCCGTGAGGATGCGGCTCCTGCCCTCTCGCTCCTTGGCGCGGGCCCCGCGCTGCTCCCGGAGCGCCTCCCCGGAGAGCCGGGGCCCACGAACCGAGGGCCGCCTCCATCTGGGCCCCACGGACGGGCACAGGGACAGAAACCTGGGACAGGGACTGGGGCCGGGCCCAGGACAGAGTTCTCCGGCCCAGCTGGAGCCGGGAGCGCGGCGGAGCCGCCAAGTCCGCCCCGTCGGTGCACCCCCTTCCCTCGCCGCCCTCAGACCCCCGCCCGGGCCGCGCCCCCCTCCATCCTTTTGTCTCCGGCCTCTCACCTCGATCCTCCCGTATCCCTTGGGCCTCGGACTCTGTCTTCCCACCGCCGCCGCCCCCCGGCCCCGCTCTGTCCCTCTTGGGACCCTTCTCGCACCCTCCTTTCGCGGCCTGGGGAGCAGCCTCCGGTCCCCGGGGGCCGGCAGACTACCTCTGGGCCTGAGTGAGCGAGTCCTTCCGCCGGGCGGGCCCCCGAGCCCCCGGACCTCCCCACATCTTGCCCCACTTCTCCTTGGCGCCCGGGGGCCCAGGCTGCACTGCTGATGCTTGCGGGCCCGAGAGGGGCGCCCGGAGGCTGCGCCGAGCAAGTGGACCGTTTGGGGGAAGAGGGGCTGCTTGGCTGGGGGAGGGGCAGGAGCCGGGGCTGGCAGCCAGGCCGGGGGTTTTGTGTGTGAGAAGAATAGGGGTTTGGCCCGCGTTGGCACACTCGCTTCCCTGAATGCTAATGGAGCCCGCGGCCACAGGCTCCTCTCCTCTCCCCTCCGCGGGGCCAGCAGCCAGTCCTCCGACCCGCGGCGGCGAGGAGTGGGCACAGTGAGCGTCACCGTGTCCCAGGAGTGGGCTCGGTGAGAGCGTCTATGCCTGGGCCGTCGGGCAGGGTTGCCTGGCAGTCCAACGTCTTGTTTCCTGGATCATCGGCGTGTGATGCCGAGACTGCCCATGTCAACAGCAAGGCTGTGTGTGTCTGCGTGTGAATGGAATACGCTGGCCCTAGGTTGTGCCTGGCCACTTCCCACACATCCTCTTTGGCATCTTCCCCCCCCCCGGGGGGGGGTCCTTTTTGAGCTCCTCAATCTGGCAGGCCTCCTTTGGGCTCCCTCGACACCTCTGGCACCCTTGTCTTGTCTCCTATTGTAACCCGTTGTAATGGTCAGTTTATTGTCCTTCTACTGGGCTGCAGGCTCCTTGAGGTAGGGCATCCTGCCTAACAAAGATTATGGAAGGAGTAAATGAATGAGGGAATGAGCAACTGGTGTGATGGCCCAGTTGCCTGGTGTCTGTCTGTGACAATGGTGGCTATGGCTGTGGTCACCTTATGTGATCAAAACTGTGAGTGTGAATATGTGATCAAAAGTATGTCTTGAAGTCTTGAAGGTCCCTGTGTGCTGTGCATTTGGGAGGGGCCCCTTAGTGGGACCGTGGGACTGAGCTGTGTCATTGAGGTGATAAGACCCTATCACTGTGGCCCAGGTGGCTGTGCTGGCTCAACTGCTGGTGACCATGACCCATGGTTGTTGGTGTGTGTCCTGGGTGACTGTGGCCTGCATCCCTAGGAAGGGCAGCCTGGGGCTTAGGAGAGCTCTAAGAGGAGGTTACAGAGTAGGTAAGCCTCCTCTGCCTCAGGTGAGGAATTGAGGAGACCCCCCGCCCCCATACACAGGATGGAAGCCGGGCCCTTCCTGCAGGTCCTGAACACATCCTCCCCTCCCCTGACCAAGTGCACACACTTCAGGGAGTCCCCAGCCATCAGAGTAAACCATTTCCCATTTGGTTGGGTGGCAGATATTAAGTTGCGTCTGAGGGGGCTGGGAAGGAGGCATCCCTCACCTCCACCCTACTCACCAGCTGCAACCAGGAGACGCCTCAAAGGCCTCCTGGAAGCTGGGCCAGCCCTTCTGCTCTCCTGGAAACCGGTGCTGGGGTTGGAGCCTCTGGGGCCCAGGCCCCTCCCGATGGCTTGGCCCCCATGCTTCCCCCAGGACTAGCCCCCATCACTCTTCTAAACCCACCCCTTTCCTCTGGCCTTCATCACTGTGTTCCAAAGACTGGGGGGCTGAAGGGCTGAGGGAGGGCGAGCCAAGAAGCAGCTTCTCTGAGGTGGGATCAGGGGGTATCTGAGACTGTCTCCCCTCTCCTTTGAGGTCCCTTGTGTGCAGGAGACTGTCTGTGGCAGTGGGTGAAAAGAGAGCCCAAAGAGAGCCAGGAGTCAGCTCCTGTAAGCCCTGCCGTTCTCCTGACCCGAGTGACCCACATAGCTCTGGGGTTCACCATGGACGGCCCCTTCTCGGCCCTCTCTGTGCCCCACCAAGGCCCTCCTTTCCTGGCCTAGGAGCCGACTCGGGGGCTGAGAATTCTGCTGGTCTCAGTTCAGGTGGTTCAGAGGCCCAGCTCAAGTGTCGCTGCTCAGCACTGTCTCATCCTCCCTCCTGCCCCACACTCCCCCGCAGCCAGTTTACTGCCCCTTCTGTGAGAACTCAGACAGCCTCCATTCAGCGCCTCAAACTTGGCCTGTATTCTCTGTTCACATCTCTTCCCACCTCCTCCTGGGCCTAAGGGCTCCTGGAGGGCAGAGGCTGGGCTCATCCGCTGGGAGCCCCTGGCTCCCGCACAGGGCCTGGGACAGCAGGCAGTCCAATCGAATGATGAATGCAGGACGGAGGCTGGGCCGGTTGCTGGGGCCCCATCGGGAGCCTGAGCCCAGAGAGAGGGGGCCTGATTCAGCCCCGAGGTCACAGTTGGCAGCCTGCCTGTCCCTTGAGCGCTGCTGATCTGGACAGGGATCGTGGGGAGCTGTCCCCGGTGGAGTCTCGGTGAGGAGGTAGGAGGTCACCCTGCCTATTCTTTCTGCCCCTCCTAATGTTCTCTTTTCTGTCCTTCCTCCTCTATCCTCCTTTCCCCTCTCAGGGGAGTATGCCGAGGGCGTCAGTGAGCGAGACATCCTGCTCATTCACTCCTGCCGCCAGTGGACAACGGTGACAGCCCACACCCTGGAGGAGGGTCACTATGTCATCGGGCCCAAGATTGACATCCCCCTGCAGTACCCAGGTGTGCCCAGCCAGGGACAGATGGCACAGAGCCGGTGGGAGGTGTAGGCAGGGGGGTAGGGGTGGGGAGGTCTTGGAGGAAACTTGGTGACTGGCTTTCCCTTAGAGCCACAGGGGTGAGCGAGGTCACGGCTGGCAGGGTGGTGATTAGGGTTAGGGTTAGAGTTAGGGCCCAGTGGTTTCCATACTGTTTTGTGGAGCCCTGGGTTTCTGGTTGCAAACCTTTGATTCCCATTTTGTTTTAAAATAGATTTGAAACTCATGTTAAAAAAAAAGTACCCACACCCTCAAACTGCTACAAATCAAACCTTAACCCTGACTAGAGACCTTCAGTATGTACCATTACATACAGGCGGCACCTCTGCCTCATTAACACTTTTTGCACAGCCCCTCAAAGAGAGTATCTCCCGCTAGGATCCTCTCAGTACTGTGCAACCAAAAGACTTCAAAAACAAAGGACGCTCAGGCTCATTATGTGGCTGTATCTGCCTGCTCTAACCCTGGTTTTCCCAGTGTTTGTGTTAAACTTATTGTTTTCACTGATTGACATAAGTGAATGTTAAAATTTTAGGCTTTTAAATAAGATTCTGCAGTGAATTTCTACTTTTATCTGTTATATATATGATGCTGATGTCCTAAAGATTTTGTTTGAAGAAAGGATTCTGCTGCTGAAAAAAGAAAGTACAGCCCTTTCGTTTTACACACAATGAAACAGAGGGCCTAAGAAGGGAAGTGACTTGCCCAGGGTCACACAGCTAGTAAGCAGCAGAGCAAGGGCTAGCACCCAGGTATCTTGACTCCTGGGCTCTTGCTTGCTGCCACATCAGGAAAGCAGGGTTCTGGTGGCCCCATCCCCAAGATGCCCCCACGTGAGCCCAGGATCCCACAGCTCCTGCACACTAAACCCGTGCTGCGTTTCAGACCCTGGGCAGAGCGTTGTTGTCATTGCATCCTCACAGCAACCCCGTGAGGAAGTTTTATCAAGCTCCAGGAGTTAGTAGTTAGCCCAGTTCTGTGTTTATCTGCTGCCCACCCCCCAACAAAGGCTGGAATACTTTGAGCTGGGAAGGCTCACAGTCCCTTCCTCACAGGTATGCTGTTCCCCTTCTGGCGCTGCCTGGGTCTCCCCGGAGTCAGTGGGACAGGACTAAACCCTTTACGGGGCTTCTGCTCTTTACAGTGCCCTGTGCACCTTGTACTCCTGTAGCCCCACAGCCCATTTTAAACATGAGGAAACTGTCTCAAGTGTCTTTCTGACCTGGCCTGGAGCCCTTGGGGAGGCCTGCCCAAGCTAGAAACTTCCCAGCCTGGGTATCTGGCCTTGGTCCAGGGAGAGGTCCCAGGTCGTCTTCTTGGGATAAAAAAAGCAAAGATTGGGGGACTTCCCTGGCGGTCCAGTGGTGAAGACTCGGCACTTGCACTGCTGGGGGCACAGGTTCGATGCAAAAAAAAAAAGCAAAGATTGGAAAAAGCCTTCACTGACAGAAATGTGACTTACTGCGCCATTTCGGTTGTGTCATTAAAAATCCGGGAAACCATTTCGGTTGTGTCATTAAAAATCCGGGAAACCAAGGTACAGAGCCTCCTGGGGAACTCTGCGTTCACGGGGCTCCTGGCCCTTTCCCCCCATCTCTTTCGGTGCCCTTGTGTAAGGCGGGTGACAGCTGGTCTGCAGAGGTGTCGCATCCCCAGCTCCATCTTTCCGGTGGGCCGCTCGGGCCCCGCCTGGATGGGGGCTGGGTGGCCGAGGTCCCCCTAGGAGGGGGAGGGGCTGGGCCGCCGGCGGGTTAATGAGGAAGCTCTGAGTGCACAGCTCCCGAGCTGGTTCTTCCCAATGAATTAATAATTGCGCGGGCAGGCGGGCGGGGCGGACCGCTGAGAGAGCCGCGGGAGGCGGTAGAGGGAGAGGGGAGGAGGGCTCAGGGCGATGCCCTGCAGCGAGTGGCGTGGGGGCCGCTGCTGGAGAGCTGGGCTCCAGGCCAAGGCCCACCGCCCGGGGAGGCGGGGAGACCGGACTCCTCCGGGACGACCCCCCATCCCACCCCGCCCGCTCCCCGCCTTGCCCTCTGCGCGGTGCCTCTCCCCGCGCGGGCCGCGGACCCTGCGGAGCACCGGGCAGATGCGTCCCTTGAGCCAAGTAGTATGCTTCCACTTTACAGGTGGGAAAACAGAAGCCCATGGGGATTAAATAATTTGCTCAAAGCCACACAGGTGGTAGGTGGCAGAGCTGGGATTCAGTCAGGTCTGTCCGACTCCCAGGTCTGTGCGTTTACCCACCATTCTTTATGGAGCGTCTGTTATGGGTCAGGTGCTGGCAGGGAGGGGTGACAAACAAGACCCTGCTTCAGGCTGGAAGGGACGGTCGGGGCTGCGTAAACGTACTCTGGGACTCACGGACAGGGAGGAGGGGCAGGCCAGGGTGCGGCAGGTCCCTAGAGCCGCAGGGGACCTCGGGTCTTTTGTAGGGGGAGGCAGGAGAGGAAGCTGCCCCGAGTGGGGCTGCAGAGGGAGGAAAAGGCTTCCAGGGGCCAGAGCATCACTCCCGGGAGGTCTACCTTCCTTCCTCCCGGCAGCGATGACCGGTGCTGGGCTCAGGCTGCGGCGGAGGGGGTGGTGCCGGCTACCATGGTTACATCGATCTTCCTTGCCACATCCTCCCCCACCCCCCGGCTCTAGCCCTGACTTGGCTCCAGCTCTCCCCACAGGGGGCAGTGGGCACTTCTCCCTGCCTGGCTGCTTGGAGTTGGGGGGTTTGTATGTGGATATTGGGGAGGCGACTGGGTGAGGGATGGGGGCTACTTTTCTTGGATGGTAGCAGACCTGTGACTCCTGCTTTCTGACCTGCAGATCACTGTTCCTTGCTAGGTCCGCTCCCCAGCTTATCCCTGCTGCCCTCTAGGGCTGTGGCTCATCCGAGGCCTCTTCCTACCAGGGTCTCAGAGTGGTTGGGGAAGGATGGAGGATGGGACGTGGGGTATGTTCCCTCCAGCTTTCTCCTGGGCATTTCCCCCTCTCTTTCTGGGTTATCACTTTTCCTGCTCATAGATGTTGATGCTGCAGGCTCTGCCCCTGGCCCTCTGCTCTTCATACCCTGCATTAGGGAGTTGGTGTCTCAATCCGGGTTTCTGGTTGGGCTTTGGGGGCTTCAAGAACCGTCCCCCCTGTACTATATACAAAATGCTTTTTTGTGTGTTCCTGCTAGGGTTACACTGTGGGATTTCTCTGGGAAGAGGATCCCCAAAGGGTCAAGATCCTCTGTTCTTCCTCTTTCCTGAGCTATCTTGCCTGCCCCACAGCTGACACTGCTTCCTGTGGGCTGGTGACCTACTGTCTGTTACTTCTGACTAGGCATCCTCAAGCACTGCACCCACACGCTCGCCTGCCCTAGGAACACCCCCTGCAGGGCCTCACTTGGCCTCCCCAGTTTGGCCGGTGCTCCACAGCTCGTTCCTTCCAGGGTCTCAGTTTTGGTTAACAGCTCTACCGTCTCCATTTCTGACCAGGCTGGTGACCCGAGTCCCTTCCTCCACCACCTACTCATCAGTCTGATGAGTTCCTCACCACAGGCTCCCTACCTTGAAAGTACCTCTTGGTCTACTCATTTTTGTTATTCCCTCAGTTGCTGCCCTGGCTCTTTTCCAGAACTCGTTACTGAGTTATTTACCTGAATGGTGTCCCTGTTATCTTTATAGAGTAAAACTTTGATCTTGGTCTTCCCTTGCTCAGAACACTCCAGGGGGTTTCATTCTTACGGAATAAAGTCCTACCATATGGCATTCAGAGCCTTTCATAACCCAGTTGCCGTCTGCTTCACCGCTGTCATCACCCCCCCTCAGGTCCTACCCTCCAGGCACTCACCACTTCGGGCAGGCAGTCTGCTTCTGTGACTCTGTGTCTTTGCTCACGCTGTTTCTCCCATGTGGAACGTCCATTCCGTAAAACTCTTGTCATTCTCATGATGCCCTCAGACTGCCAGGTAGATTTCCCCCAACTCAGCGGTCTTCTCACTCTTTTGTCATGAGTCTGGTATAGCATTTGTCACATCCTGCCATCACACACTATATCTGGATTTCCTTGTGGACAGACTGTCGTACCCACATGTGCACCCCCTGTCGGGGCAAGGCTAGTGTCTGGCACATAGTGGGTGCTCCGCAAATGTTTGTGGAATGAATAAATGAATGGACTATGACTGCAGCAGCCACCAGAGACATTACAGAAGCTAGAGCCACCTTGTCTTCTCTCAGCTTGTACAAGACTCTCTTCCTTTTGTGTAAGGGCTAAGAAGAGGCCATCTGTCCAGATGCCAGCATGGTTCACAGCCTGTCTTTGTGCTCACACAGGTGGGCACATAAAAGATGTGTGGCCAGTGAGGTTAGACAGTTTACACAGAGGGGTGTCAGCTTTACGGATTATCATCATTCTTTAAAGTCTGTGTCTGCTGGGGGCATCTGCTGAGCCAGCCAAAACATAGCCCTGGAATGCAGGTTGGGAAGACCTCATCTGAGGGAGGAGGCTTTGCTGGGCTCAGATTGGAGGCCTCTGGGACGGTGGGGCTGGATATTGGATCAGAGGAGGATTTGGGAACAGATTAGGAGTCAGAGTTGCTCTCCCTGGATCTCCAAAGACTGGGGCTGGGCCCCTCGTCTGCCCATTGCATCCGTGTGGGTTAGCAATCCACCGCAGATACGTAGAATGCCAGATCCAGGTGGGGCCCAAGAGCATCTGCTCCAGCCTCCTCAGCTGAGGACTCAAGCCCCAGAGAAGGGAAGGGATTTGTCTAGGGTCATAGCAAATCAGAGTGGGGCTGGGACCAAGCTAGGAATCAGCACCCCCAATGCCACACTAACGCTTGGTCCAAGGATAGCTCTGTGTCCAAGTGTTTGGGTGCCAGTTTGCACTTGGGTTTCTCTGGGCAGGCGGCTGCTAGCCTTATCACACACCCACAAGCTGTCCACTGGGTGAGGGCTGGGCTCTAGTTGCTAGGAATCTGTGCTCACCTCCCTGCTGAGGCTTGAATCAGCTGACCAGCTCCTTCCACAAGTGCAAACCTGCCCTTCTGACCACCTGAGTTCCAGAGAGGCTGGCTGAGATGAGGGGAACAAGAAGCGGGGACAGTGGGGCCTCTCCGGATACAGGCTAGGCTCCCAGCAGCAGGCCCACCCTAGCAGCAGCCTGCATTCCTTCCTGTGCAGGGAAGTTCAAGCTCCTGGAGCAGGCCCGGGATGTTCGGGAGCCAGTGAGGTACTTCAGCAGCGTGGAGGAGGTGGCCAGCGTCTTCCCTGATCGCATATTTGTGATGGAAGCCATCACCTTCAGTGTCAAGGTTAGTCCTTTCTGCACCAGGAACGGTGCCCCCAGGTTTCCATTATCCTTGGGGGCAATCCTGACCCTGGCTGGAGGGAGGCCTTTGAGCTCTAAGAGGTAAAAGTGTCACAGTGTGGCTTCTGACAGCCCCTTGAAAGCCTCTGGCTAGGTGTATGAACTTCCTGGAGCTTCCTGCAAAAGGTGGGGAAGCAGGAAGTGTGTGTGGAGGGTCACGGCCTGACTGGGAAGTCTTTCAGGGCAGCCGTCCTCTCAGCCACTGGTGGTGGTAGTATAGCTGTGGGGCACATAGTGCACACGGTCCCCCACTTACATACGGGCGGTTCTTGCCTGTTTATAAACCCTCTGCTTAAACATCAATTCATTTCTCTTCAGAGTAGTCTTGTTGAATAGGTGGAGGGCTGTTATCGCCCTCATTGTAAAAAATGATAACAAAAGTTGCCATATACTGAGTATTTTCAAAGTATTTCATTGTACATATAGTTTATTTAATTCTTACAGCAATTCTTCCAAGTAAGAGTAACTAAGGTCCCCGAGAGGTAACTCACTGAAGGCTGCACAGCCACCACGTGGCCCCTCCAGGATGGAATGTCCTCAGTCAACTGCTCTTGATCTGGCCTTAGCCCTGGGAAAGGCCCAAGAGGAGCACTGTCCTCCTGGGTCCCGTCCCGGTGGCTTTCCTGGGGCCCTGGCTAAGGCCTCCTGCCGTTTCTGGGATCCCCAGGTTGTGTCAGGCGAGTTCAGCGAGGACAGCGAGGTGTACAACTTCACGCTGCACGCCGGCGACGAGCTCACTCTCATGGGCCAGGCGGAGATCCTGTGCGCCAAGACCACCAAGGAGCGCTCACGCTTCACCACCCTGCTGCGCAAGCTGGGCC
>NW_020175181.1:2064756-2108727 GCF_003031525.2 Neophocaena asiaeorientalis asiaeorientalis | reverse complement strand
GGCGGCGGCGGCGGCGGCAGCCCGGGGGGCACGGGGGCCGCGGGTGGCAGCGGGGGCGCCAGGCCCATCAAAGGCAAGATGCCCTGCCTCATCTGCATGAACCACCGCACCAATGAGAGCCTGAGCCTGCCCTTCCAGTGCCAGGGCCGCTTCAGCACGCGCAGCCCGCTGGAGCTGCAGATGCAGGAGGGCGAGCACACGGTGCGCGCCATCATCGAGCGCGTGCGGCTCCCGGTGAACGTGCTGGTGCCCAGCCGGCCGCCGCGCAACCCCTACGACCTGCACCCGGTGCGGGAGGGCCACTGCTACAAGCTGGTCAGCATCATCTCCAAGACGGTGGTGCTGGGGCTGGCGCTGCGCCGCGAGGGCCCGGCGCCGCTGCACTTCCTGCTGCTCACCGACACGCCCCGCTTCGCGCTACCGCAGGGCCTGCTGGCCGGGGACCCGCGTGTCGAGCGCCTGGTGCGCGACAGCGCCTCCTACTGTGCCCGAGCCCGCAGCGCCACCCGCCGAGATCCCCTACGAGGAGCTGTGGACGCACCAGGCGGCTGAAGGCTTCGCCGAGGGCAGGACCCGGCCGCTCCCGGGGCCCGACCTCATCTCCTTCGGGGCCGCCGGGCCGCCCCGCCTGGAGCCCGAGGCGGCCCCGCCTCCAGTGCCTCCCAAATCCGAGGCGGTGAGTGGACGCGGTGGAGGCGAGGAGTGGGGGAGGCCGGGCTCTGAGCTCCAGGGAGGTGGCCAGCCAGGGGTCAGGGTTTGGGCTTGAAAAGCTCGTTCTCCTGGGCCCCAGCCTTGGCATCTCGGTCTCCAGCCCCCCCGGAGTATATGACAGAGGGTGGCCGAGGTGGGGAAAGGGGAGAAAACAAGGAGGAAAGAAACGCAGGAGCATTTGTAGGAAGGGATACCAGGGACGGTGGCAGGGGAGTTGTGGGGACGAAGATGCCAGCAGGTCCCCAGCCTCAGAGAATTGGGGATGAGCCTAGAACAGTGTTACCCAGAAGGTTCCACAGAACAAGGAGTCCTTTAAGTTGTCCAGTGTAAAGAAGGTTCTATGGTGATGTAAGTTTAGAAAATGTAGTCTGTGATGCCCAGCCTTCCCCCTTCTCACTTTGGAGCCGCAGAGTATTGGTATAATAAAGGCTCTGAGAAGTCCTGCACGAAGGAAGCCCGTTTATCTGTGTTTAACACAGAATTTTCCAACCGAGCTTGTCCACAGACTGTGGACAACACCTATGAACATCCCATGGAGTCCACTTTTGAGTGTCTGACCTATCAGGCAGGGAGCCAGATGGCAGATACTTTTCCTTCCCTTCTCCTCATTACACGTTTTTCTTCTTATTTCTCTCCTTTTCCCTGAGGAGGGAATATGTCTACTTAACTGATTGTTTATCTACTTCTCTATTTTTTCTTACATTCAAGGTGGATTTCCAAGGCCACAGGAGACAGTGTGTGTGTTGTTGGCTCTCGATGAGCGAAACGGGCTGGAGAGTACCACTCCTCTGGCCTCCAGGATGGGTGAGCCACTTCGTTCTCTTGGTCCTGGGCCTCCTCAGGTGGATTGAAGCAGGGGAGGGCGGGGAGGGGAGCCGGTGCTGAGGAAGAGGAAGACTTCAGGACCGGGGTTCAGAGGTTCTGAGCAGCACCTGCGGGAGGGGGCCCTGGGGTCCGGGCTTCCTGCTTCAGTTCGCTCCTCTCCTAAATGATGACAGTCGGTTGGGAGTGTTGCTCTGTTTCCCTCCAGAATGGGCTCTGCCACAGGGTGGAGTGCTCCTTGCTATTGAAAATTTTCTGTGTAATTCAGTTTAGTTTAATTTTTCCTGGGGAGGGGGGGTGCCGGGAGAAAGAATTGGGCAATCTCAGAGGGCCGCAGGCCTCGGGGGCTGGGGCGCGGGCCAGCGCTGCTGAGATCGGAGCAGCGGCCTCTGGGACCTGGTGGAGCAGTGGTTCGCTGTGTCTTGTGTGTGGCCCTGTTGCGTTTCCCTCTTGCTGTGCTTACCCTTCCATCTGTGTCTGTCTCTTTGCCCACAGGGCGGGCTCCCGCAGTGGCAGTGGCTCTCCGTCACCGGATACCTACTCCCTCTATTGCTACCCATGCACCTGGGGAGACTGCAAGGTGGGCGAGTCCCCCAGCCGCCCACGCCCGGGACCCCTGCCCTCTACTACGCAGCCCAGCCAGGCCTCCCGGGCCCTTGTAGAGCCCCTGAGCAGTGGAGCTGCTTCTCTCTGGGGGGCCGACACCCCGGTCAAGACCTACCACAGCTGCCCGCCTCCATTCAAGCCCTCCCACCCCCAGAAACGCTTCGCTCCCCTTGGAGCTCTGAACCCCTTTTCCGGGCCTGCCTACCCCTCAGGCCCTTCAGCCGCCTCCTCTTCTGGGCCCACAGCCAGCTCAGGTGCCCTGGCTACCTCCAGCCCTGCTCATTCCCCGGGCCCGGGCCCTCCAGGCCAGGCCTGTTCGGCGGCTGCCTCCTCCTGCTGTCCCACCTCCTCCTCCTCTTCCTCTGAGCGGCAGACACCTGCCCTGGAGCCCTCTGATCCCTTTGAGCTGGGCCGGGGCAGTTCTCCAGAGCCGGAGCTGCTGCGCTGTCAGGAGCCCAGAGCTGTGAGGGCTCCTGGGCCTGGGCCTGGCCTTCTGCCACTTGGACCCCCCAAGGCCTTTGAGCCTGAAGGTTTGGTGATGCGGCAGGTCCCCGCCCCCCTGTCCCCCGTGGCCCTGCAGGGGCCCGAGGCAGGCAGAGCACGACTCCTTCTCACCCAGGGGCGCCTGGAAGGGCCTCCGGCCAGTCCTCGGGATGGGGCCACAGGCTGGGGCGGCCGGGATGCCTCCTCCTGGCAGCCCCCCGCTGACCTGTCTGCACTCTCCCTGGAGGAGGTCTCGCGAAGTCTGCGTTTCATCGGGCTCTCGGAAGACGTGGTGAGCTTCTTTGCCCGAGAGCGCATTGATGGCAGCATCTTCGTGCAGCTCAGTGAGGACATCTTGGCAGATGACTTTCACCTCACCAAGCTGCAGGTCAAGAAGATCATGCAGTTCATCAAAGGCTGGCGGCCCAAGATCTGACTTCCCCGCTCAGGGCTGCACAACTGGAATTCTGGCCCGGAGGCCCCGGGGGACCAGCCCTGGGTCTGCAGGGTGACGGCACTCCCAGAGGCGGGGCCTGCCTGCAGGAAGAATCTATGCCAAGACTGAGGCTGCTAAGCAGCCACGGAGAGTGAATCCAGGGGAGACACACTTGGAAACGGGGTCCTCTGGGCCAGAGCCCTGCATGCACCTTGCCTTTCAGTGTGCAGAGTACGCGCGGAAGGGGCTGGAGGCGCCGGTGCACACCCGGGCCTGGTGACACATTGCTGCGATTCCCACGGGGGTTCAAAAGCGGGCCTTCGTGGTGACCTAACAGCCCCCTCCGTCTTGCTGCAGAGGTCCACTGATAGCTCGTGCTTCATAGCTTGTAGGTGCAGGCTGGAGACAAGGGAAGATGGTCCATGATCTAAGCACAGATTCCCCAAGTGCCCTCTCTCCTTTGTGCTCTGTGGGCTTTTGGCCTAGCTGCCCCAGAGTCGGGGTGCCTATTTCTGTATCTCGGGGATGCCCTCCTTTCCCCTCTGCTCCACTGTGTGTTGGGCCCCTGGCCCTGAACACAGGTGTATCAAGTACAAGCCTGTGCCACCACACCTGAGAGGCTCCACCTGTGGGCTCTGGTTCTTGGGTGATGGCTTTGGAAGAGCACAGCTCTGCTCTCGACCTGCTTATCTAGTTAGGGAGGCAGATGCTCCCCCAGGTCACCAGCGCACTGGCTTCTGACGCGAGCTCACTGCAACTAGCCCTGCATCCTGCCTGTTGGGTCCAGTCCACGAAGACTGTGCAAGAGCAGGTGGATTGAGGGCAGCTGCTCCCTGATTCTTGAGGCAAGTGGCCTTCCATCACTCCCATCGGTCTCCTGCCCCATCACCTGACCCTGGCAAACACGTGGTGTCCCTTCCTGGCTTTCTGTCACTGGCACAGGTGGGATGGGGAGGAAAGAGAAAGCACGATGGCTTGGGAAAACCTGCTTTTTTCCTCCTGGAGCGCAGTCCTCTCGCACCTGTTCACCTGCTTCAAAGCAGGTCTTTGCGCCCTGTATCTCGAGCACAGTGATCTGCCAGCACCCAGAGCAGGTTGGCTGTCGTGTCCGGCCACCCAGCCCCTGTGCCCGTCCCCGTCTCACCTACCAGAAGCGCACTAATCCTCCCAGTGTCAGGCCCAGGGGTTATCGCCTTCTCGGCTGCCTTACCGAGATACTATCTCCTCTGTTTTTCTATCTTAAGAGGAGCGAAGCCGAGCTGTTGCTCATCCCAAGCAGGCTGCCTCAGTGCTGAGGGAAGGGGAGTCAGGAAGTAGAGCACAGCAACTGGGATGCTGAGACGGGTTTCCTTGCCAATCACTCAGTGAGTCCTCAAGGGCTAGTGAAATAAATGCTAGACCACTGAAGAGTAGTGCAGGCGGAATTCTGGGCGTCAACTGTGTTCTTTCAGAGGGCCGTGGGGACCGACTGGCACAACGTATGTGCCCGCGGGCAGGAGAGGACTTCAAAAACGCTGTGTGTACACGGCCCACTTGTTCCTCAGAGGCAGCTGGTGGAGCGGCCCTCATTCCCTTCTGAAAAACCCTCACCAGCCCCTCCACTACAAGAACCCTCAAGTCCCACTGATGTTTCAACATAATTCACACCTACCTAGTGCTGCTAAGTGGAAAGGTCATACTTCAAAGCTCTAAGCCACTACCCAGGTTTAACTTCCTGCCCTGTCCAAATACCTGCCTTGAGGCTGCTCACACACACACACCCCCACCCCCCAGAAGCCTGTTTGTTAATGGCCTTGGTGTAGAGGATCAGTCCTCTACCTTCTGTGGGTCACCTGAAAACTCCCAACTCGGAGATGCCTTGGTTTTAGAGTCTGGCTTCCTAGCAACCAACTGTTGAGTGTTGAGCAGAACTGGAGCTGAGCTTCCCGCCTGCCAGTCTCCACAGCAGAGCCATCCAGGGGGATATCTGAAGTGCTGGCAGCTGGAGCAGAGGCAGGAGGAACTGGTGACACCTCCAAGACGAGACTGCGCCGTGTGATGGGACTTGTTATGATTCCGTACGCACACGGTGTGGGTCCTTGTGCCAGACCCAGCGAGGAGCCCAAAGCTGTTTACCTGGACTGGGCAACGCTTCTGCCACAACACAAGTGTAGGAACTTTCCACACAGAGGGCAGGGGGAGGGGAAGAGTGGAGGCTCTAGCAGAGGGGAGGTGGCGGTGGGTCACACGGGATGCCTGTCATCACTGTGCAGACATCGTCCACCTTCTGTGCTCCAGGGCAGCCAAGACGTGCAGGATACACTGGCCAGGAAAACGTCACCTCCTCTGCTTAACGCCAACGTTCTGCTTAACGCCTGAGGCGCACGAGTGAGTCACACCAGGAAAAGAACCGGGCGAAACTGTGCAACGGAAAGGCGTCTTACCTGCTGGCCCTCCACACCTCTCCCACTGTTCTGCTCAGCCAGGGCCTCTTCCCCCACGCCTCTCCCACTGTTCTGCTCAGCCAGGGCCTCTCCCCCCACGCCTCTCCCACTGTTCTGCTCAGCCAGGGCCTCTCCCCCCACGCCTCTCCCACTGTTCTGCTCAGCCAGGGCCTCTCCCCCCACGCCTCTCCCACTGTTCTGCTCAGCCAGGGCCTCTCCCCCCACGCCTCTCCCACTGTTCTGCTCAGCCAGGGCCTCTCCCCCCACGCCTCTCCCACTGTTCTGCTCAGCCAGGGCCTCTCCCCCCACGCCTCTCCCACTGTTCTGCTCAGCCAGGGCCTCTCCCCCCACGCCTCTCCCACTGTTCTGCTCAGCCAGGGCCTCTCCCCCCACGCCTCTCCCACTGTTCTGCTCAGCCAGGGCCTCTCCCCCCACGCCTCTCCCACTGTTCTGCTCAGCCAGGGCCTCTCCCCCCACGCCTCTCCCACTGTTCTGCTCAGCCAGGGCCTCTCCCCCCACGCCTCTCCCACTGTTCTGCTCAGCCAGGGCCTCTCCCCCCACGCCTCTCCCACTGTTCTGCTCAGCCAGGGCCTCTCCCCCCACGCCTCTCCCACTGTTCTGCTCAGCCAGGGCCTCTCCCCCCACGCCTCTCCCACTGTTCTGCTCAGCCAGGGCCTCTCCCCCCACGCCTCTCCCACTGTTCTGCTCAGCCAGGGCCTCTCCCCCCACGCCTCTCCCACTGTTCTGCTCAGCCAGGGCCTCTCCCCCCACGCCTCTCCCACTGTTCTGCTCAGCCAGGGCCTCTCCCCCCACGCCTCTCCCACTGTTCTGCTCAGCCAGGGCCTCTCCCCCCACGCCTCTCCCACTGTTCTGCTCAGCCAGGGCCTCTCCCCCCACGCCTCTCCCACTGTTCTGCTCAGCCAGGGCCTCTCCCCCCACGCCTCTCCCACTGTTCTGCTCAGCCAGGGCCTCTCCCCCCACGCCTCTCCCACTGTTCTGCTCAGCCAGGGCCTCTCCCCCCACGCCTCTCCCACTGTTCTGCTCAGCCAGGGCCTCTCCCCCCACGCCTCTCCCACTGTTCTGCTCAGCCAGGGCCTCTCCCCCCACGCCTCTCCCACTGTTCTGCTCAGCCAGGGCCTCTCCCCCCACGCCTCTCCCACTGTTCTGCTCAGCCAGGGCCTCTCCCCCCACGCCTCTCCCACTGTTCTGCTCAGCCAGGGCCTCTCCCCCCACGCCTCTCCCACTGTTCTGCTCAGCCAGGGCCTCTCCCCCCACGCCTCTCCCACTGTTCTGCTCAGCCAGGGCCTCTCCCCCCACGCCTCTCCCACTGTTCTGCTCAGCCAGGGCCTCTCCCCCCACGCCTCTCCCACTGTTCTGCTCAGCCAGGGCCTCTCCCCCCACGCCTCTCCCACTGTTCTGCTCAGCCAGGGCCTCTCCCCCCACGCCTCTCCCACTGTTCTGCTCAGCCAGGGCCTCTCCCCCCACGCCTCTCCCACTGTTCTGCTCAGCCAGGGCCTCTCCCCCCACGCCTCTCCCACTGTTCTGCTCAGCCAGGGCCTCTCCCCCCACGCCTCTCCCACTGTTCTGCTCAGCCAGGGCCTCTCCCCCCACGCCTCTCCCACTGTTCTGCTCAGCCAGGGCCTCTCCCCCCACGCCTCTCCCACTGTTCTGCTCAGCCAGGGCCTCTTCCCCGCTGTAAGCAGAGGCCCAGCCAAAGCATTTCAATACAGTTGGTTTAAAAGGCTTTAGGCTCATAAAATCCCACTTTCCATCAACGCAGTTTCTCTCTTAAGGTGCTGTCCCAGTACGTTCCTACCCCGCAGCACAGGGCTTTATTCCAGCTCACCCCTTGAGGAAAGGGGGTTAAACCACGAGGGCAAAGACAGAAGAGAAAGCGGCAGGCAGGCAGAGAAGCTGATAAAGTGATTTTTATCGTTAAGTATTTGGCTGGGTGCAGAATTGCCCTCACCACCGTTGGCCACCACTGGTCTCCCGGGAGAACAGGCAGCAAGGATGGCTCCAGAGACGCTGCTACTCGGGGCCTCGGGGCTTACAAATTCGTGAGCACAGAGGATTCCACCTTCCAGCGTGAAGTACAAACCGCTTCACAGCCAGACTTCCCTGGGAGGGAGAGAGGCTCACAGCTGAAGGCACGTTAACGCAGGCGCACACCCAACGCCAGAATTTGTTTTCCTCTGATAAACCTAGATGCCACTCTGTCGAGAACCAGCGCTGCTGCGGTTGGCGTTAGTGGGTGAGTGAGCAGGGTTCAGGGCCTGCTCACTGGTAGAACTTCTTGTTAGGGCTGCTGGCGTGGTCCACAAGCAGCTGGCACGGGGTGAACTGTTTTCCATAGGCAGCCTCGTACTTCCGGAGCCGGTCCACTATCTTCTGAGCACCATACAGATCCACAAAGCGGAAGGGCCCTAAAAGGAGAAATAGGACGTTGTTCAAGGAGAAGTGAAACGAGCTCCGGGATGAAGTGAGCTACCTTCCTGACTTGCAAGACCGACCTCCAAGACTGGGGGGGAAGCCAAGCCCGAAGACGGCGCCGATGTCTCCCTCTGTAGGCGTGGCCAAGACCCCTTCCTGCAGGCACAGGACAGCCTCGTTCACAAATCTGGTCACCAGGCGGTACTGGATGTCTTCGTCCGAGGAGCTGCCAACAGGGAGAGACATTCAGGGAGGGGCAGGGTAAGAGGGGAGGACGCAGGCACCCCGGTGCAGAATGGGAGTGAGGGCTGGTGCTGCTGGAGCTCCGGGCCAGCCCTTGTGAACCTCCAATGCTAGAGAAGGTGCTGCCCTTGGAAGAAGACAGCAGAGGGCTACTTGCCCTAATTAACCCGGAGCCGGGCACTGAGAACAGGGTCTGGCGGGGTAGACGGCATCTCTTGACATCAGCAGCTGCTGATTACAAATGATAACAAACAGCGCGGAGGGTGAGCAGGCCTAGGAGAGCCATGTTTCTAGTTGCTCTCTGGGACCCTCAGAGGGAAGGCTTCCCAAGGGGTCTTCCCAAGGCTGGGCTGCAGTCCTTACCCTGAGGCCTGGTAGAGGACGAGGTGGAATGTGGAAGGGCAAAAAGTGTTAAGCATCAGGAATGTTCTTTCTGGTCACGTATGGTGATCATAACAAAAATGATGGCAGAGGGTCCAAGAAGCTTCGGGCTGGTGAGAAACACGCTTCTGCACCAACAGCCCCTCAAATGAACTTACACATCAGGCTGAGAAGGCATCTTCAGACTTGCCAAAATACTGTCAATGTCAGAATTCAAATTCTTACTCTTCACACCCTCCTGGTAGATGTAAAAGCCCTTCCCGGACTTGCGACCTAAAAGAAGCGAGAAAAGGGAGAGTTAACAAATTCTCAGAGCCCGGGCCTGAGAGTCCTCTTCTCTGCTAGTCCGTTATAAAGCTCTAGCCTCTTTTCCATATTCCTGAATTTGTAGATCTAGCCTACTCTAGAAATTGGTGTTTGTCAGAAGAGTTGACAGCGAAGGAAAAAAGAGCTTGTGTGTCCTGGAGCTTGGAAATCTGTGTATCTGGGTAGGAAAGGCCAGGTGGGTGAGTTTTAATGTCCAGGTATGCAACACCAGGTCCTAGGATGCCCAGGTCCTAGTGCTGATTTTGTTGCTACTTTGCCGAGAGAGAAAGCCACCTCTCTGGTGGGCCTCAACTGCATCCTCTGCTTAGAGGTTTACTTCCTCCACAAAGGTGGTCAGACAACACGGAAAGCCTGGACACAATGCTCCTGCAGTATCACGGGTGTAGTAGAGGCCTCGGGCAGGATGAAACGCCTGTCAATTTTGCATAGCTTGGGCAACGGCAGAGCCTCAGGAGTCCAGAGTTCTGCCTTTTGTCCATAATCTACAGGCCCAGCCTAAAAAGAGGTGGCCATGAAATCATTTTTAAATTCCCTATGACAGTGGGCTCTATGTTTAGAAAACACACTCTTCCGCGTGGGCCTTCCGTCACGAATGATGCTAGTGACGTTTCTCTGCGGCTACTCACCCAGGAAGCCCTTGGATATCATCTGCTTCAGCACTTCTAGGCTTCCACCTGCAAACCGCTCCCCAAACACGTTGCCTAGATTTTCTGCTACGTGTTTTGCTACATCCACGCCAACTTCATCCACCAGTGTAGCAGCGCCCACAGGAAAGCCAAAGCTTGTGGTCAGGGAATCCAGCTTCTTAGGGCCAACTCCTTCCTGGATTGGAAGTAAAGCCGCACCTCAGGGGAGGGCCGTCCCAGATTCCCCTAAGGGCTCCTTGTGCTGCCCTCACAAACGGCCTTGGGCAGCACTCACTTCTCTTCTGGGTGCCGCCTCGCCAGGCCCAGGAATGGGACTGTTTCACTCAGGGAAGCACAAAGAGGCTTGGGAGCCACAAGGGGAAAGTCCGAGCCTTTCCTAACCTACAGAATTTTAAGGAAGTCTAGAGATGAACAAATTATTCATTTCCTTCTTGTTTGCAATCCTGGATCTCACGAATAACGAGATTCCACGCCAGACAGGGCTAAGTTTCCCGATGCTGAGAGAAGAGACATTACCGAGGAGCAGTGCTGTAGAGTCCTGTGATGCCCAGGTCTGATAAGACCCCAGCGAGGAGTGGCCACGCGCTTCCCACCAGTGACCAACCTGTACGGCCACTGGAGGGGTCTGCGTGCAGCAGGAGCGGGTGTAGCACCAATCCGACCAAATGGGCCCTGTTCTGGTTGGGGACGCAGAAACCGCACACAGAGCATGTCGGGGGCCTTTGGCTTATTGGAGCAGGGAGGACGCTAAGGGAGCAGAGGTAAAATTCTGCCCATTTTAGTGCAGTGTTGGCCCATGACTTCCCAGCCCTGTGTGGAAAGAGAGGGCACCAAAGGGCCTTGGAGAAGAGATGGGAGTCAGTGTGTTAGAAGGAAGCCTGCTCCTCACCTTAACATTACCAGTTTGGAAAACTAGTTGAAAGAGCGGAAGATGCCTCAAACATTCTGAGATTGATACCAACCTGGAGAATTCTGATGACTTCAGACATCATGGGTGCGAGGCACCTGGTGGTATAGAAGCCAGGTCCGTCCTGCCAAGGGAGAGAATATGAGCTCATGGGCCCCTCAGTTGTGGCCACTTCCCAGGTCTGAAAGTGGTCTCTCTCCCCCAGAAGCCACTTCAAAACTCAAGGTGATTTATAATCTCCATCAGAATCCTTAATATTAAACTGCAGGGGAAGCCACAGCCAGGGGCAGCCTGGCTTGAATCCACGAGCACAGCAGACAGTCTCACAGTCATCTGAAAGGTCTGGAATGGCTGGGAGAACCCGCCATGTCCCAGCCCCTGACCCAGCGGCCCACCACTGTCCATACCGTAGACCACCAAGGGGAAATCATATCAAAAGCTGGTATATTTAAACTGAAGAGTTACAAGCAAACCTGGAAATGTAAGGAGTCTTCATGGAACTTTTCTGAATCTGCTGCTCTGACACACAGCTCCTTACCTTAACCACAATGATGACCTTCCCCTGTTTGAGACCAACTTCTACAGCAGAAGCAGTTGTGTCCTTAGAAGTTTTTTGAGTTGTGATAATCTCCAGTAGCTGCATCTTGTCCACGGGAGAGAAGTAGTGCATGCCAATCACCTGGGAAGGGGGGCCAAAACACCGACAGATTTAAGAACTCTGAGAGGAGAAACTAATAGCATTCTTTTTTTTGCTAGGAAAGCACTGCAGAGAAAGGCAGTTGTAATATAGGAATACTGCTTGGTACTGTCAAGTGGTTTGGTGCCATGGTTCTTTGATTAAAAGTCCAGTATGTTCGGGGAGAGCTAACTGGAATTCTCTTCCACCTGCTTCTAGGGCTTTTCACTAAGGGCAATGGATCCTACCAACAGTTAATGCCAAAATCGCAGCTAAAGGCCAAATTAGATTTACTGGGGAAGAATGAATGAGGGTTCCATTTATATTAATGATGCTGATGGTTTGGGTGAGAGGGTCCACGTTTTACGGGGTGTGGGGGGAGACAGGCAGAAGAATTACTTACTATGCTGGACTGTCAGAGATATATTTGGATTTTACGTCGATGCCTCTCACCACCAGGATACTGTCAGCCCTTCGTATCCACAGATTTCGCATACACAGGTTCAACCAACCGCAGATCCAACTGGCTGAATCAGATTCAACTGGTCTGACTCCTTGGATCTGAAACCTGAGGATACAGAGGGCTGCCCGTATGCACTGCACTACACTAGTTTATATAAGGGACTTGAGCTTCTGTGGATTTTGGTGTCTCCTGGTGGTCCTGGAACTAATCCCCCACAGATACCCAGGGATGACCTTACTGGGTTTAACATTTCTCAACACTCAAATTCCCTCAAGGCTCATTGAACCAGTGACTCGCAAAGTCAAGTACCCGGACCAGCCGCACTAGCATCACCTGGGAATGTCAGAGCTGCAAATTCTCAGGGCGTCCCCAGGCCTACTGAACGAGGAGCTCCGGGGGCAGGGCCCAGATCTGTGTTTAAGAAGCCCTGCAGGTGATTCTGATACATGCTAAAGTTTGAGAACAGCCTCATTAAGCTAACGATTAGATAGTCTTCACAACTGAACTGTGAAAGAAGTCTATCCATTAATTCATAGTTTTGCCTCCACTCCCCACTTTAGCTACCAGGTATTAACTACTATCTGCCACTGACCGACTGCTTACTGTCCACAACTCATCAACACATTTATCATTTATCCTCTCCATTTAATCCACGACAACTCGGAGAACTAGTCAGTCTAATTACCTAGATGAGGAAGAAAGACATCAGGAGGTTAAAATTAGTAGCTCAGGGTCAGTCAGTAAATGGCGGAGTGGGATGCCAGCAAGGTCGGCCTGCCTCCACAGCCTGCCCACTTCCCGTTGTGTAACACACAGGTCACTTGCATGTTACATCAATTTATCAATCCAAAAGTTGCTTCTAACCTCTAAATTATCCTTCTACTTATGTCTAAAATACTTAAAAAGACAGAACCTGATTCAAACTGTACTCCTGAGCAAAAGGAATTAGCCTTTACCACGTATAATTTATATACAATAAAATGCACAGATCTTGATTACATATTCTTTGTAATAATCATTAGTGCATGGACATCTATAAACTACCAAACGTAAGGTAGATAGCTAGTGGGAAGCAGCCGCATAGCACAGGGAGATCAGCTCGGTGCTTTGTGACAGCCTGGAGGGGTGCGATAGGGAGGGTGGGAGGGAGGGAGACGCAAGCGGGAAGAGATATGGGAACATATGTATATGTATAACTGATTCATTTTGTTGTGAAGCTGAAACTAACATACCATTGTAAAGCAATTATACTCCAATAAAGATGTTAAAATGAAAAAATAAAAAGTGGAAAAAAATGCACAGATCTTAAAGTGTTCAGTTTGATGAGTTCTGACAACTGTGTATCTACCCACGTAATCACTACCCCAAGCAAAACCTACTGACATCGTTCAAAGAAGCTGTGCCAAAAGGTGGCCAGCTGTGTCCTGGACTGCTGGGACTTTCTCAGCTGTAGCACTGGAGGGCCTGTGTCCTGGGCAAACCGAGGTGGGTCGCCCTACTTGTGCCCCTGTGGCCTTCCTCTTACATGAATGACCTAGGCAAGCAGGTGCTAAAAGCTGCTCAAGATCCCTGGGGGCGAGGACTGCTAAGTGTGAAGCGGTTAGCATCAAAGGCACAGCAACAGGGGCTCCTCTGCTGCCCTCCAGTGCTGAGGAGCTGCTGTGAGTGACTACGACGTGGCCAGACTGTCTATCTGCCATTACTCCAGGTCTGTGTCTTCCCTCAGCTGCCACTTCTCCCTACAACCTCCTCCTGCCATCACTGAACCTGCCTCTATCAGGCCCACACCACTTCTAATCTGCTGCGTGCTAGGGAACAAGATGACCTTGAGTTAGCAAGCTATTAGAATGGGAATAAAAAGACTTCCGTGTTTTTAGTACATGGACTTTGTATTAACAGTTTCAGCTGCTTAAAGGCCTTTTATATTTCCTGCCTACTTTTGGCTGGTTCTGCTCCGCTGAGGCTAACCGGTATCCTCCAGAGAGGCGAACTGTTTTATTTCTCCTTGAATGATTTCACTTGATTTCCCTGGTAGAGAGCAGAAGCCCAAAGATAGATTTCTAGGCATCATTCCAGATACTCACTCTAAGTGCTTCTACATCCACCCCTCTCATGTCCTGGGCAGAAGCTCTAAGCAAACCGGGCTGGACACATCCCACCACAGCCCCTGACCTTCCATTTCTGGATCTGGAGTTGGAACCAAACCCATCCCCGACAGTCACCAGAGTCTGCTCTGTAGCTCAAGTGTTATTTTGGAACATCTCTTCTTACTTTAGGGTCTATCTTTCAATACCCAAATGTAATAAACGTAGGTTTTATAGTCTGAACCTGAATAATAATACCCATTAGGGATGCAAATCACCTATCAAGGTATATTTTAGTTGTAGTTCACTTGTTCCTGCATCTCACACTGGTCATGGTACTAGCTTTTTTGTGCCAGTTTCTGAGACTACATCCTCACCCTCATCCACTTCATAATCCATACCAGTCCCTTCTCATATTCTAAGCCTTCAGCAATGAGCCTGAAGCAGTAAAACATTTCAGGGTTTTCCTCTGTTCAGAATTTACCTTCTCAGGTCTTTTACTGGCAGCAGCAATTTCGTTGATTGGGAGAGCAGATGTGTTGCTGGCAAAGACACAGTGATCTGGAATCACCTGCAGGAGAAAAGCATTTAAGAATGTGTCATGTAGGCCTGGGAGATGACTGGAGACCAAAGCAAAGCCAATGAGTGACACTTGGGCCCCGCCCACCCTTCACCTTTGAGAGAACCAACCATAATGTGCATGCCTATTTCATGTTACACATGTGTTACTAAGAAATGGTACAGCACTATAATTATATCTACAGTGCATGAATACAACTATTAGCTTTATCAACCTGCAGAATAGTGTCTAACGGAGATTCTCTCAGCATTCTGCCCACAATCTCAGCTTATTCATATTTTAATTCAGATACTTGGATGAGAAACATAGAAGGCACATCTGTCAAATGTGTGCAAATCTGGGCAGGCAGAGTCCTAACATCAGAGTTGAGAATCAAGATTCAAGATACATTCAACACGCTGAAAAACTGATTGCAAAATAAGATCAATTATAATGAGGATGAAGGTGAAGTACTGCATTAAGATTTTATGAAAGAGAAGAAAGAGAAAAAAATAACTGAGTAGGCACCTAATGGGCAAGACCTGGGCTTGGCAGTAAACTTGTGTTAAAGAGCCCATGATTTTATTTAATCAAAAGTATAGGGGCTTCCGCGCAGTGGTTGAGAGTCCACATGCCGATGCAGGGGACGCGGGTTCGTGCCCCGGTCCAGGAAGATCCCACATGCTGTGGAGCGGTGGGCCCGTGAGCCATGGCCGCTGAGCCTGCGCGTCTGGAGCCTGTGCTCCGCAGCGGGAGAGGCCGCAGTAGTGAGAGGCCCGCGTACCGCAACAACAACAACAAAAGTATAATGTGGGTCAAAAGTAGAGCCCGATGATCCGAAAGCTAACATAGTCTCAAGCTGCATTATTAATGGTATGGTGTCTAATGTTGGTGGTAAAATTCTCTATGAAGAGCAAACCAATGTCTCCAAAGATGGCTGGCAACAATCTTTCCCCTCTTGTACATGTGTGTCTCTCCTCCCATCCAGGGGCACAGTCTCTTTCCCCTCCTCTTAAATCTGGGCTGGCCTATGACTTGCTTTTACCAACGGAAAGTAGCAGAAGTGACTCTGCCAGTTCCAGGACTTGCCTTATGCAGTCCACTGACTTCTGCCTTGCTCTCTTAGAAGCTAGCAGCCATGCTGCAGAGAAGCTCTGGCTCAACCACTAAGCGAGGACAGGCCACAGGGAGAGGGAGGCGCCCCAACCAAGCTTTCAGCTGAATGCAGTCCCACGAGTGACTCCACTGGGAAGCCACGTGGAATTAAGGGCCAGCCGCCTCTCAGAGCCCTGCCCTAACTGCAAAACTGTGAAAAGGTCATTGTTTTTGCGGTGGTTTGTCACACGCCAAGAGAACACTGAGACATGGTAAGACAGTAAAGGAGACAAGCAAGACAGTGAGGGTCTGGAGACAAGAATTATGAAGATATCAAAGGAGTGAGTTTCTTTAGTTCTGTGGAGAGGAAGAGAAGTGAAGTTTTAAATCCCTGAGGAATACCACATGTAGATTCAGCTTTACCATTTTCCTGTAAAGAAAGGAGAGGCCAGGTAAGAGGATGTACTTGATGGCTTCCTAAAGATCTTTCACTTGAAATTCTTTGATTTTCCAAATACAGATCTTTTCTGGACCTTGCTCTTCTCCACCCTTTCTGAAAAACTTCTTTGAATATCTCCTACCTTAGATGATTTCACTAGCTTCTCTAGAAAGGTAAAGGCCTGTGACATGTTACATAAATAACTACAACATACGTAACACTTTGGATTTTACCTTTAGCAATAATCTTCTTATTCTTTTCTTACTATCTGCTAAAAATTCATGATTCCCCGAATACCCTCCCTTTCCCGCAGTCCATGGACTTCACGGACATATAAAACCCCTTTTCTTTTCTTTCTTCCCCTTCTCTTCTCCCTTAACCTTTATGTTTCAATGGGAACTACTGTATCGATTTGTTCATAGTCTGCACTTCTCTTGATCTGATCCCTCTTCTTTCTCTTTCTTTTCCTTGACCACTGGCTTCCCAACTGCTAAAACTAACAAACTTTTCTACACTCAGATACTCCCAAATCCTGATTTTCCAAAAGCAAATACCATCACCCAGTCAGGTGGCAAATGCTCTTTTAGTGGTAAACGGCTCTGTCTGTTTTTGCCGCCCCTCAGTCTACCTTCCATTGGCCCAGCAGGGCCCCCAAAGCCCCGGGAACGTTGTGTCCATTTCTCTGCTGCAGTGCCACCTTGCACAGAGAGAACACACACCTACCCAGCTGTTCTGAATTCACTCCCTCCGCTGAACCTACATTACACTCTGCTTAAAGAAAAGATTTTGGAATGTGTGTTTCACAAGTGGAATCCATCCCAAACTGAGCTGCTTGTCTTTAGTTTCTAAACCCTCCTTAGGTTCATTCTTTAGTAGAGCAGAGATTGTCCTCCCATGGAAGGGAGTCTTAGGAGTACAGCCCACTACTCAAGATACCCCAGAATGCTGCAAAGTCAGTGCCGTTTTATTTACACCATTTACTAACCTACACTCTGTTTATTTAACTGTACCCGGTTCTACCTCCTGCCTGGATTACTGCCATCTCTTCTTTCCTTCTTTCCTCTTTCTTCATACCACCCAGTTCAAGCACTTGTTTTGTTCATATCATCCCATATCAAGAGTTGACTACACACAGCATTTGGGCTCAAGACCAGAGTAGCATTTCCACAAAATGAGCATCTGAATCCTGCCTGGAGAAACTGTTTCTCCCTATTTCCTCTGCTGCCTAGACCTGAATTAGTTTAGTTATAGCGTGCAGCCAACCAATGATGTCAAGACGTCTGGCTACAGTCCATGAGGTTATTTGTACGTTTGGGTGACTGAACTCCCATATAAGGCTAATGAACCCTGTGCTTAAGTTAATAAGCTACTTGTTTGTCTTTTCTTAGGACTCTGATTTGCCCTTTTTACAGTGTGCATGGGTTCACATAAAAACTTACATTTGGGGGACACAGTTTTGAGGGGCGTAAGCCTGTTGTGTCCCCTTTTGCCTGGCAAAGCAATAAAGCTGTTCTTTTCTACTTCACGCCTCCAACAAACAAACAAACATACAAAACCCCTTACATCTGGGAATGAATGGCCCTATAAAAAGAACCACAAGTTTCCTATAGTTCCTTTAAAAAACCCTGTCTCTGTGTTCTCCACTCACAACACTAGGATTCAGTACAGCAGGCCCCTTACTTACAGCTTCTACTTCCTTGAGCACTTTGTGCTTAAGACTGAGGTCCTCAAAAACAGCTTCAATCACCATGTCAGCCTTTTCAAAACCCTGGTAATCGAGCTGCCCAGTCAAGTTGCTGAAAAAGGTGTCCCTTTCAAACGATGTTAGTGCTTTCTTCTTCACTTTATCGTTCAGTCTAGGAAAAAAACACATTCCTAGTCAGAGGAGGAGAACAGGAAACTAACATTTATTGAGTGTCCATGGGCCAGATAGTGTGCTGTGTGTTTTTCACCAACTCAGTGAGGTAGCTCCCATTTTGAGGGAGCTGAGCTGCTCAAGGAGACTCAGAGGGACTTGTGGTCCAAGAGCGAGTTAAGGGAGGGTCCTAGGGTTCAAACAGGTTGACCCCCACATCCATATTCTTTCTACTAAAAGATGCCTCTACACGCCCAACCTGCATAAACGGTATCACTAATAAAACAGTTAAATTTGCCAAGAGGAGTAAACATGAACACTAAAATGGCAAACAAGAGAGCAGCTCTAGTAATTCTCTACCTACAATAGGGAAAACAGCCAACATGGGTCCTAGACCATGAGTTTATACTTGCTTACATATCATTTTGTTATTCTGTAATTGTGATCTACCGGAGGACAGAGACCAAGCATTATGTCGTATATTCTTAATCCATTTCCTGGTCAGTACCTAGTAGCACATCATATTGATTACATAAAACATTAACTCAAGGTTTCTTCTTCCCCACAGGGAGCTAAAAAGGATTCCTGCTACTCAGACACTTAATTGATTGTTTTTTATTGCCAGGGAAAATAGGCTCTCTTAGGTTTTAATCTGACCGCACTTTCAGAATAAATGACCTAGAGTTTTCCTCTGAAAGAAGAATGAAGCTACACCCCATTCACTAGTTTCCTTAACCAAAAGAAAAATTAACGCCACAAGGTAAGTTCAAAGAAGTAGTCAGTTTAAGTCTCAAAAGTATGGATTCAAATATCCTGGTTTCTGACAACCGTGTCAGCAGTCAGCAAGCAAGATTCTTGTGAGAGTTCAAAACATTATTAGTTGCTCTAATTCTAATGCCTAATGAAACTATTCCCGAGAGGACAAGAAACACGTATATGTCCCAAGTCAGCAGCACAGTGAGGCGCACTCACCAGAGCCCGATGTTTCTAACGCAAAAAGGGAAAGCCGGGACAGCTGGATCCAAGAGATCGAGGGGGAAAGGCTATTTTAGAGCAATTTCTCATTTTGGTGACTGTATGAAACTCTGGGAACACTCGCGTGCTGGCCTCAGGGCAATGGTGTTATCGAGCGCATGCCATTTTGGGGGGTCAGAATCTTTTACTACAATGCCTTGCTATCTTACATTAAGATAGTTGCTATCTGCCAACATGATTAAACCTGCCAGGTCCTGCACAGTATTATGGTAGCAATATATGAGCAGAAAAGGGGTAAAAACACACTTAAGCTACATAATCCACTTAAGAAACAAAAAAACGAACTCAATTAAAAGTCACATGCAAGACCATCAAAGTTCAGCCTGCCTTAGACAGTCTATTACATTGGAGCAGAGAAATGAGCTGAAACAAATTCCCAGTTTGGCCAAGGTGCTGCTCCATTCTTCCCCTCTGCACAACAGGCAGTATGTGTGTGGGGTGGGGGAGAGGAGGGAGGGACGGGCAGGAGGGAGAATAATAGTCCCCGTTTATTAATTCAGAAGTAAGATGGAGACACAGTCCATAAGATCCAGATATTGTGGAGCCAAATCAGTTAACTGCTTCTCTATGGTAACGCCAGTCAAGGAATATGAGGTTCATGAGTTCTGATCCCAGCCCTACCTTCAAGATGCAGTTACACGTTTCCTCATATCCTTATCTCAGTTCTCTCTATAGACACAGTCGTGCTGTTTCAATATTCTATAACAATACAGCAATTAAAATTCACAAACATGAGACTTTCTAGTCTGATACCAAAGTATAAACCATATGGCATTTAAAAACGTCTAATAGATAGGGTTTTCTCTTCTGCACTCAGACTCCAATGATGTTAATGATTTATAATAACATTGTCTGCAACAACAGCAAAAAAAAGAAAAAAAGTGAAAGAAGGAATTAGCATGTCTAAAAAGCAAAGGAAATGAGACTTAACAATGGAGTATCCAATACAGATCATGTTCAGGAGAAAGGAAATGGTGACTGCAAAAACCAAAACACACGCTACTCTCCCAGCAAAGGCAGAGAGCAGGCTTACCCTCTGAACACTTGCTGCTGTCCTCGCCCCAGCGCGGCTAGCGTAGCATCCTTCAGTATAGTCTGTAGGCCTTTATCCACGGAGACCTGGGCAATGCCGGCCCCCATTAGCCCTGCGCCAAGAATGGCGAGCTGCCTGAAAGGAAAGGATGAAATGACTTTTGGTATAAATCTTAATTAATTCAGTAAAAGTGTGAGATTGCCCAGGTCATCTTCCAATAAACCAACTAAAGCAGGGACAACAATAAGGTATTTAAAATAATTTTTACCTACAAAAAGATATCTTTCATAAATGACTGATTTTCAAAGTTAAATGCAAAAATCCGTTAGGTCTAAAAGAATTGGTCTACCCAAGGAGACAGAATTATACTGATCTGAACAATCATACCTGAGATCACTGAAAACAAAACAACATGGATTACGCTTAAATTAACGAGTATTTTTCTTCAAACAAAAGCCAACTTGCAGTGATAGGCCTAAAGACTACTCTCTCTTCTACCAACTACTTACTTGCTAGTGATTTTGCCATTTTCCAGTCATCTTTCATTCCTCTTGAAATGTGTGCCTTTCTCACCCCTTACCTGGATTGGTTCAAAAGCCTCTTGGATGGTTTCTTTGCTTCCAGACCTTACCTCTCCCGCAAACACCTCCATACATGCACATTACTGCCTTTTCCACCCCTGAATTCCCTGGAACTTATCAGTACCATTTGGCTTACCCCACAGTATTTTGGAACAGCTTCATGTACATCATTTTTGTCTCCTCAACTAAATTCTAAGCTTTTTGAGGGATAGAGATCATGTCTGATAACTCTTTTTAGTTTTCCATAGTTTTGGAACAATATGCCATTTTCCCATAAGTAACTAAAAAAAATTTTCAGAACTTCCTTCATAAAAGAAGCCCAAGTTTACAAGACCGTAGACCTAAATTAGAGTTGTTTCATTCAAAACAATTCTGATTATAATGTTCAAAAATCATATTCAAGACCTGAAAAGGCACCCTAACTTCAACTCCTGGGAGTATCTTTCAAATGCAGCTTTGTGATAATACACATTTTTATATGGTGAGTGTTAAGTAACTGGAGAACATGAGAAAATAGGGTAGAAAAACATAAAGAATAGGAGCTGAAAAAATTATTCATGTATTTACTGCACCAAAATTAAAAATTTGCTTGACAAATGACAACAGGTATAGCAGACAAAGGATTACTACTGGGGAAATATAAAGAACACACATATCAATTAAAAAAGACAACCCAATAAAATGGGCAGGGGTTTATATAAAGCAATTCACAGAAAATGAAAACAAATTGCCAATAAAATGCCCAATTTCCCTAATAATCTGGGAAATGCAAATTTAAAAAAATGTATTCTCTCCCCATCAGATTGGCAAAAATTTTTAAAGTAACAGTGAGGGTATAAAAAATTTTGTTCTTTCATGCATGGTTGATGGAAGTATATACTTTGCCCTATATAGGAGGTCAAATGTATTAAAACCAAAAATTGCATCTTCTATGACCCAGTAATTCTACTATCTGCTCTAGAGAAATGCACTTATGCACAAGATGATATGCTGTGATGAACAGTCATACAATGTTTACAATAATGAAAAATTGGAAGTCATCAATCTTTCAGTAGAAGATGAGAAGGAACAAGTTAACTGGTATGTACCCACAAACATAGTCTCCAAGTCGTACCATTGACTAAAAAGGATTATTATAGGATTCATACTGAAGGATTCCTTTTATATTAAAACATTCAAACCATAAACACAAAACATTCATCTAGTATTCAAACTTCCTTATAATAGTTTAAAAAAGATTAAGAATGCATTCTTTGCATAAAAAATTAATTTATAAAAAGAGAAAATACATAAGGAATTCAAATTATTATCTGAGGCAAGGGAGAAGAGGCCTAGAGAGACAGAAGTGGAACTATTACTGACAACTGGGAAAGCAGGAAGGGGGATGCCCTTTCTTCAATGATTTTTATTATATTTTCGGTTCAACCTATTCTGCCTTGCGTACCTTATAATTTATTCTTCATTTCTAAGATGATGTTTCCTTTTCTTCAATTTATTTCCCAAGTTAGGTCAACTGTTACATCATCCTGTTTTTCTGCCCATTTAATTCTGAGTTTTTGAACTTCTGATTCAAAGTGATTCTTTTCTTATCTGTAAATATTTATTTAAGGATATATAATTCAAGTTTGGAAGCATTCTGCTACAGTTTTGCATTGTGGTTGTTTTGGGGGGAGAATTTTTGTAAGCTTAAGTATTTTGATTCTCATTTTCTTATTTCTTCTTACATGAGTTTCACATGCATGCTGCCTGTCTTTTCTGTGTACTGGTACACAATAACAGTTTCTCCAGGTGGTATTATATTCTATCTGCATATAACAGTAAGAGTTACATGCAGACCAGAGTAGGAGTCAGGAGTGGCTAATCAGCTTAAGAGTAAACATTTTATAATTTAAAAATTTTAAAATTAATTAATTAATTTATTTATGGCTGCGTTGGGTCTTCGTTGCTGCACGCGGGCTTTCTCTAGTTGCAGCGAGCAGGGGCTACTCTTCATCGTGGCGCACAGGCTTCTCATTGCAGTGACTTCTTTTGTTGCGGAGGACGGGCTTTAGGCATGCGGGCTTCAGTAGTTGTGGCTCGTGGGCTCAGTAGTTGTGGCTCGCAGGCTCTAGAGTGCAGGCTCAGTAGTTGTGGCGCAGGGGCTTAGTTGCTCTGCGGCATGTGGGATCTTCCCGGACCAGGGCTTGAACCCGTGTAACCGCTGGCAGGCAGACTCTCAACCACTGTGCCACCAGGGAAGTCCAATTTAAAATTTAAGAGTAATTTTTGTAGTATGTATGAAGAGATTCAGATTTAAGTGGCCATATCATCATTCCACTGCAGCGTGGAAGTAATTCATCTCACCCACTGAACGCAAGATATTGTCAACATTAGGTGGTACACAGACAACCCGACCGATACCGATCACCATGTGTGCTGGAGAAGCAGTGACAGTTGTATTTCATATTCTAATTTGGAAATCAGCCCTCTTGGCAAGAATCTTGTCTTCTCACCTGGGCTTCTTATTAATTTCCTCTTCTGCTTTGGATTGCAATCTCATTAAATGTGAGCGGCTGGAGAAAGTAGTAACATTAGCTGCTTTCACAAATCCCTCTCTGTAATTCAGGTAGACAGTGTTCCTCAACCTCAGCACTGCTGACATTTTGGACTGGATACTTCTTTGTTGTGGGGCTGTCCTGTGCACTGTAGGATGTTTAGCAGCATTCCAGGCCTCTGGCCACCAGATGCCAGTACCACCCCTCCCTCCCCAGCTGTGACAACCAAAAATATTTCCAGAGATTGGCAAATGTCCCCTGGTGGCAACGTTGCCCCGGTTAAGAGCCACGGAGCAAGGGGGTGAGTTTAGGGGCATTTACTAAACTTAAGACGCTGAAGAGCCATTTAGGCAGCATTAACACTGAAAGGCTCGCTGAACAGAATAGATATGAAACAGGTAAGTAGGCTCTCAAACGCTTAGGCTGTAAGCTAAACGAAGGACAAGACTTTAGCGACTAGAATGAGGCTTTACTTTTTTTAATGAGGGAGAAGTGTGAGTTCCCAGAGAGGGTATCTCAAGTCACAGAGAGAGACAAGGTCATTAAACAGCACATAGTGTGTGTATTTGGTTTAGGAAGGGGAAACCTAAACCATATTTCTAGGGGACATCAATAGTGAGACAAAAATGCCTCTACAGGAGACATTAGAGAGGTCAGGAGAAAACTCAGCACAGGCAGAACTCTGAAAGCCAAAAAATCCTTCGTAGGAATAGGGATCTAAAGTGCTCAGGACAGAAGAGGTTTAGGGCAAGACTGAAGGCATAAATCTAGCTCTATGGATCTTCAGAGACATCGACAAGCGTGGCACGTGCTGAAATCCACAGGGGCTTCCTATGTAGAGCTGACTTACTTAACCTCCTTCTGCGGAGCTCCAAATTTATTCTTCTTGCATAGGGTCTGACCACGGTAAAGTCCCATCAAGGCTTTTGATTCTTTGGTCATTGCAAGCTCTCCAAATTTCTGGAAAAAGGGAAGAAGAAAAGGTAGAACATCTCAGTCTTGTAGACGTGGATTCTTTGGGGTCAGTTTCTCTGCAGAGCAGAGGTAACACACGCAAAGCCTCAGGTCCTGAGCTGCTGAAGTTGGCCTCCTGCTGAGCATCTTTCTTTAACTCTCCTCATCTGTTCCACTTCCAACTACTGCTTTGAAAGGTTCTGGATATAACTGAGCTCTCAGATTCTCTACACCAGAGGTTGTGATAACTTTTTTCATGGAATTAGAGTGTCAGAGCCAAAATGGACCAATCATCTCAACCACCTCTCTCATTTTAAAGACTGGGAAGAGGAGGCTCAGAACTTGACCTCGCTCAAAGCCACACTGCCTCAAAGGGGCAGAAACAGAACTTGAACCCAGGCAGTATGACTCCCAACTCCAGTTCTCCTTCCAGGGTAGCAGGCTGCCCCATGTGATATCTGCCACTTTAAAAGGACCTTAACACTTACAGAGAACAAGTCTCAACTTAGTGGGAAAGAGCATGAGATTTAGAGTCTGTATTTGAAAGAACTGAGTTTAAAGACTGGCCCTGCCATTTCCCAGTTGTGAAGCTTTCTTCATCCTTAAAATGGGAAAAACAATACCTATTTTACAGTATTGTTGTGGGAAGTAAATGAAAACACTAGTAAAATGACTGGGCCTCAATGTTAGCTATTACCATCATCAATATTACTAGAATTTACTGGTACGATTACATGGTTGCAAACAGCACTTAAAAGAAGGAATCTCTCTAATAATGTTGCCTTCATGTCTGAAGAGGACATGAAACAATGTTCTACTAATCTTGGCAAAGTAGGTTCTATTCAATAAACCAGTGATTTTCACACCACGGGTAGAAATCTATCAGTGGTCTTGAATTTAGCAGGTTGTGATAAGTAGAATAAATAGAAAATACTGAGTACAGTGTACAGGCTAATCATTTGGGGAAACGTGCTTCAATCTTTCTGTACATATGTATGTGTGTACCTGGTGATAATGTAAAAGAATTAATCAGAGTGCACTGCAGTAAGCAAAAGTATAAGAAATGTTTTCTCTGGAACGCTTGTCCTGAGCTCTTCAGATATCTTTTATTCTATTACTAAAGAGCAATCATCCTTCAGTGATTGCTTAAAACTTCAAAACAACCCAAACAACTAAAATCTACAATACCACCAACTTGTTAGGAAGTGGAAGGGGTGAGGTTGGTTCGCGTGTTGCTCTGTTTTCTTGTCTTAGTGGGTGCAAAACATTTCCCTTCATTTCCTAATTCACCAAAGGAAGGCTGGGCTTCACAGGTTTATCTCCAGGCTCTAACAAGAACCATATTTTTGTATCAGTGTACTCCCTTTATCACAACAAAACCAGCCCAACTACAGAACAAAAAGTCCAAATGATTCCTTTTGAAAGGATTCTGACTCTGCCCCTGCTTTTCCTAGTTATACCCTCCTTATTGAGAGCAAGTTCAAATATCTGGGGAATACTATGGTTTTCTTAGCACCTACTTGCTCACTGAGATTAATCGTAAGAAATGACAACCACTGGAAGAAAACATTTTTTTACTAGGCTTTGAATACTTTACCTTTTTTCAGTTTTACACAGCATTGTGGATCTCGCTTTTTCTGTCTCTAATAATAAAACACTGAAAGGAAATAATTTTACCTGAGATTCAGAGAGATAGCCAGCATCACTCCCTTGCTCAATCCCAGTCTTCACTACCTAAAAAACAGATAAAGTACTTGTTCCTTGTTGGAATTAATTGGCAAGATACACAGTAATGCTGAAAAAAGTGGCAAGTGTTGTCTTCAAGAGTAAGTCAAAAGTCTAGACTGGAGTGAGAAAGAGAAGAGGACGGAGTGCTTTATTGCTTAAGACTAACTTAATTCTCCATCTCTGAGGCTACTGCTCAACCTAGTATACAATGGAAGGAAATAAAACAGAAGGAAAGAGAATTAAGAAGTCAGAATAGGAAAAGAGCACAGAGGTTCCACAGCTCAAACTCCACCTCCTTATCCTTTGAATCCTGTTATTTTGTCAGAGAAAGAGTTGTCATCACCCCTTTCTGAGTCCAATAATAGGTTTACCTTTTCCTCTTAACTCCCTTCCCTCTTGCTTGAATTATTCTTCCGGCTCCTCTCCTGTTCTCCAAATGTGGGCAGGTCCCCAAAGTTCCACTTGCAGCCCATTTCCCCCTCTATTTATTCTTCCTCAGGAACATCATTTAGTTTATCACATTAATCATGAACTCCATGAAATTCAATTTAACATTTGGGGTAAGTACTAACCTAAGTACAATAGCAAGTATAAAAGAAATAACCCTGTATTCAATCACCATAATTTAATGGTGATTAAAAAAAACCCAAATAAATCAATCTATATCCTTAATTGACTTCTCTGTCTAAACTACTGTTGCTTGAATTTCCTGAATACCTAATCTCAACACTTCTAAACCTTGACTCCTAACTCTCTTTGGCAAGTCTCTTACTACCTTCGTATTGTTGCTTTGCTTTTACTATTCTATTTCGGGGTCTTATTCAAACTTCAAGTCTGAATTACCAGAACAGTTTCCTAGTTCATTGATCTACTTTGTCTCTGTTTCTAATGCATTTTTACTCACTGCCATGAAAACGGTTCTCTATGATCTATATAGGACAAAGATGAAATTTCTTAATTACTGTCTACCTTTTGAAATCCACCTTTGGTCTGCCTTTCTGAAGACACTGCGTTATTCTCCTACAAAAACTGATCTGATTTGATGTTCCTTGAAGAGCCTCATGCTTTCCAGCTTCTGTAACTTTGCTCAAAATGCCCATCCTACCTGGCTTTCTCATCATGTATTCTCTAACAATTTCAGGGATCGTTCCCTCCTCAGTGAATTTAGCAAACTTCCTCTGTCCCAGTTAGCTGGCGTTAACCCTATGCAGCTGCATACTGCCCCCAACCTGCCATCTGCCTTACCACATATATGTGTTTAATCTCCCCAACCCAGACTGTGTGAGGTGAATGGAAGTAGGGGACCACATTTCATATTTTATATACTTTGGTGTCTTTGGCTCAAAATATACCTGTTGACTAATTCATTCTCCAATTCTGAAATCTTTGATTATTGATCTTGTCTTCAATTACTGCCGTTTTGATCTTGGACTTTCCAGATTGAAGATTTTATAAGTTTTAAAGTCTACCTTTAGACAGATGTTACTTCAACTCTGTGATCATTTTAATCATCCTCCTTGAGCTTTTCCAGAAATTCTCTATATCATTACATCTTTTTCATAATTACAGCAATGGAAAGTCAATGAGACATTTTAGGTAATGACAATGGTTTTGACTAAGGACAGAATACAGCCATTAATTTTGTTTCAACTATCTCTTAATTAATGTCCAGTATTTTACTGGTTTTGTTATACTGATATGACACAGGTTCCTTTCTTGGTTTATAACTGGTAATTTTAAGCTCATCAACTAAAAAGTATGCCTGGCTCTAATTTTCCCCAAATATCCATTTATATAAATCCTCATAGCTTGCTATGCTCTTGTGTTATTTTTGGTAAGTACTTTGATAGCAGCATGAAGAACTTTAGTACTGGCAAACATGGTGCAGAATGGCAATAAACAGTACTGCTCTAGACAAAGGAAAGAAACATGAGAAATGTGGGAGTATGGGGTAAAGACTCACATCAATTATTTTCAGAGGTGCAGGATAAAGGCCTTTGGTCTGCTTTCGTACTTTTTCTTCCACCTTTTTGTAAATCTGTTGCCGGACAAATGGAATACTCATGGCATACGATGTCAATTCTGTAAGGTAAAATGCTTTTAGATCCTTACTGGAAAGAGCCCAGCCTCCCTTGTTAGTTTGTCCTGTAAACTCCATAAAAATGCAGTGATTCTAGCTATCTGAAAGAACTGCTCTTTACTCTGATATGAACAATCTATATTTCAACCTAAGCACTTCTTTAAACATTAGCTGATAAATATTAAAGCTTGGTGTTGGGTACCTGGGTGTTTATTACACTGTTACATTATTCTGTTTTGGTATTTATTTAAAATTTGGTATTATTTAAAATTTTCCAAAATAAAAAGTTTTTAAAAAATGTCTTTAACCAGTGTAAAGTCCAGGACTTGAGCCTAGAGCAGAGTTACTGCATCCTTTAAGGTTGACTTTACACTTAAGAGTAAATAATGCACTTACCTCTTCCTCATTTCGGATTTATAGAAAATAAAATTAAATTCACTGGAAAGAAGCTTTGCCTTAGTTCTTTAATAATGACACTCACTTTCTACCAATCCCTTGTCTCTCTTTGGAGAGATCTTTTTATCAGCTAGTCCTTTAGCAAAAGTAATTGCAACTTCTTCTAGGTATTCAATTGTCCGTTCCTCTGGAGGTTTTATTCCTGGTCCTGTAAAGATGAACACAACAGACTGGAATGTAAATCAGGCTTGGATCAGTCCCAGGTGGGCAAAACCCAGGCAGGCCAAAGCCGAAAGCTCCAGCACCCACTTTCAGCGCAGCTTTCTAAGTCTGACTAGAGACTGGTAGGTGGCAATGTCATGAACTATGGACTCAAAAAGAGAAGTCACACTGAGCGAAGGTGCAACAACTTCCTCCTGGTAGAAAACAAGTCTTAAGCCCTATTTAAGTCTGGCCTCCACTTCTGAGTAGGATGTATTATGTCTCATGAGGCCTGTTTTCTTGCTGCAAAACTGGAAAACAAAAGATCAATTGCAAAATCACATTTGTAAAGACACTGGAGAGCTGTGGAAGCAACAAAGGTTATATGAACAGAATTCCAGAGAGGGAAGAGCCTGTCCAATGTGAACTGATGATTGCTGGACATTGTCTTTCCTGGGGGTACATGATGCTTTTGGGTGTGGGCTGAAGATTGGACTTGGCTCAAGCAGAAGGATGCTACTGAGGGAAAGTGAAATGATCAGAGTTTTTGGTGGTCACACACAACAAGTCAGTACTAGAAGAAACCAGACGCAAAGCTAGTTTTCCCACATGGAACATTTGTGAAGTTCTAAGGTGGTGCAAGAGGCTGGAAGCTAGAGTGAAATCTCTTATAGTGTCATAATGTTTAGCACATGCAGTACTTGTACAGAAAGAGGGACATGCCAAAAACATGCACCTGATTTTTTGCTTGAGGCAGAGCCTGATACCAAACTTGCTGGAGGCAGGAGACAAAGACTCAAAAGAGCCAAAGGCTGTTTTCACACAGCTATGAAAACAGACACCTACCAGGCTCTCAGTCAAAGGCTTGTAAGAGCCACACTGGAGCGAGAGGTGGCTGAGGTTGAAAAGCCGATCTTGTGCCTTCTTATGGTGTATAGGGAACAAAATCCCAGTAGAGGGAGAAGCCTGCAACAATATGCAACCATTCTCCACCTTAAGACATTTGCCCTACTTTCAGCCTCCGTGGAACTAAGCCCCAAACTTCTGAATGACAAAAGTGCACAGGGTCCACAAAAGTCATAATGTAATGCTGGAATTATGGAAGAATACCGGAGAGCAGTTGCTACACAAAAGGAGAGCTCCAGAGATCTACAGAGGGGCCCCTTGAAACTAAGGTGAAGTATCATTCTGCACATGCATGAGAGGAAACTACCTGAGGCCAGGGAAAGAATCAACATAAAGGCATGAAAAGAAGCAAGAAAAAACATGGCCTACAGCTAGGAGACAAACTGACCGATAGAAACAGGTGCAGAATTGAAAAGATAGGATAGGGCTTCCCTGGTGGCACAGTGGTTGAGAGTCCGCCTGCCGATGCAGGGGACATAGGTTTGTGCCCCGGTCCGGGAGGATCCCACATGCCGCGGAGCGGCTGGGCCCGTGGGCCATGGCCGCTGAGCCTGCGTGTCCGGAGCCTGTGCTCCGCAACAGGAGAGGCCACAACAGTGAGAGGCCCGCGTACCACAAAAAAAAGAGAAAAGATAGGATAAGCAGACACAATGTTAGAAAGGTTACTGTAAATTCATGCCATATGTTAAAGAAGGCAGAGGAAAACAAACATAATGAAGAGAAATTGAAGATGTAACAATGAATCAAATATTACTTCTAAATATGAGAAAAAAAAATATCTGAAACAAAAAATATAGGCAATTGGATTAATAGCAAATTATACTGTGAAGAAGAAAAGATCAGGAAACTTGAATACATGGCAAGAGAAATATACAGACTGAAAAAGAGAAACAGAGTTTCATTTTGGGACAATATCAAGTGATCTAAAATATGTGAGATTGAAGTCTCAGGAAAGGGGTAGGGGACTAAGGAGACAAAAGACTTGTACTCTGATAACTATAAGACACTGATGAAAGAAATCGAAGATGACATAAACAGATGGGAAGATATACCATGTTCTTGGATAGGAAGAATCAGCACTGTCAAAATGACTATACTACCCAAGGCAATCTACAGCTTCAATGCAATCCCTATCAAATTTTCACAGAACTACAACAAAAAATCTTACAATTTGTATGGAGACACAAAAGATCCCAAATAGCCAAAGTAATCTTGAGAAAGAAAAACAGAGCTGGAGGAATCAGGCTCCCTAACTTCAGACCATACTACAAAGCTATAATCATCAAAACAGTATGGTTCTGGCACAAAAATAGAAATATAGATCAACAGAAGAGGATAGAAAGCCCAGAAATAAACCCATGCACCCATGGTCAATTAATGTACTACAAAGGATGCAAGACTATACAATGGTGGAAAGACAGTCTCTTCAACAAATGGTGCTGGGAAGACTGGACAGCTACATGTAAAAAAAATGAAATTAGAACATTCTTTAACACCATACACAAAAATAAACTCAAAATGGATAAAAGGCCCAAATGTAAGACTGGATACTATAAAACTTAAAGTAAAACGTAGGCAGAACACTCTTTTACATAAATCACAGTAACATCTTTTTCGATCCACCTCCTAGCCTAATGGAAATAAAAACAAAAATAAACAGATGGGACCTAATTAAACTCAAAACCTTTTGCACAGCAAAAGAAACCATAAACAAAACAAAAAAACCCGTAGAATGGGAGAAAATATTTGCAAACAATGTGACCGACAAAGGATTAATCTCCAAAATTTACTAACAGCTCATGCGGCTCAATATCAAAAAACGAAACAACCCAATCAAAAAATGGGCCGAAGACCTACATAGACATTCCTCCAAAGAAGACATACAGATGGCCAAGAGGCACATGAAAAGATGCTTAACATAGCTAATTATTAGAGAAATGCAAATCATGACTACAATGAAATATCATCTCACACCAAGCAGAATGGCCATCATCAAAAAATCTACAAACAATAAATGCTGGAGAGGGTGTGGAGAAAAGGGAACCCTCCCACACTGTTGGTGGGAACGTAAATTGGTACAGCCACTATGGAGAACAGTATGGAGGTTCCTTAAAAAAGTAAAAAACAGAGTTACCATATGATCCAGCAATCCCATTCCTGGGCATATATCCAGAGAAAAACATGGTTCAAAAGATACGTGCACCCCCAATGTTCACCACAGCACTGTTTATAATAGCCAAGACATGGAAGCAGCTTAAATGTCCATTGACAGATGAATGGATAAAGAAGATGTGGTACATATATACAATGGAATATTACTTAGCCATTAAAAAGAAGGAAATAATGTCATTTGCAACAACATGGGTGGACCTGGAGATTATCACACTAAATGAAGTAAATCAGGGAAAGACAAATATCATATGATATTGCTTGTATTCAGAATCTAAAAAAAAAAAAATTGATACAAATGAACTTATTTACAAAACAGAAACAGACTCACAGATGTAGAGAATGAACTTATGGTTACCAGGGGGGATGGGAGGGTGGGAGGGATAGATGGGGAGTTTGGGATTGACATGTACACACTGCTATATTTAAAATAGATAACCAACAAGGACCTACTGTATAGCACAGGGAACCTTGCTTAATATTCTGTAATAACCTAAATGGGACAAGAATTTGAAAAAGAATAGATACATGTATATGTATAACTGAATCACTCTGATGTATACCTGAAACTAACACAACATTGTTAATCAACTATATTCCAATATAAAATAAAAATTAAAGAAAAATCACCCTGAACAACAACAAAGAAAAGAAAAGCAGTAGGGAAGATGGAAAAATATTTAAAGAAATAGCCAAGGGCTTCCCTGGTGGCGCAGTGGTTCAGAGTCCACCTGCCGATGCGGGGGACACGGGTCCGTGCCCCGGTCCAGGAGGATCCCACATGTCGTGGAGCGGCTGGGCCCGTGAGCCATGGCCGCTGGGCCTGCGCATCCGGAGCCTGTGCTCCGCAGTGGGAGAGGCCACAGCAGTGAAAGGCCCGCGTATCGCAAGAAAAAAAAAAAAAAGAAATAGCCAAAAAGTTTCCAATTTTGATGAAAACTCCAAGCCCACTATCTAAGAAGCTCAATGAATCCCATGCACAGCAAACATTTAAAACACACACACACACCAAGGCACATCATAAATAAATGGCTAAAATCAGTAATAAAGGGAAAACCTGAGAGCAGTTTGGTAAGGATTGGGGTAGGAGTGGAGAAGAAACATTATATATGGATGACCAAAGATAAAAATGACAACAGACTTTTCCTCAGAAATTATGCAAGTGACAACACAATGTAGATATCTATAAAGTACCAAAAGGAAAACACTGGAAATCTGGGATTCTATACCTATCAAAAATACCTTTTGAAAATGAAGACTTTTTCAAACAAATCAAAAAGTGAGAGAATTAACTGCCAGCAGACCTACATTATAGAGCATGTTAAAGGAAGTTCTTCAGGTTGGAGGAAAATCAAGCCAGATGGGAACTTGGATCTATACAAAGAATAGAGCACCAAAAATGATAAATATATGAGTAAACAGAAAAGAATCGTCTCATTTTTTAAATCTCTTTAAAAGATAATTGTTTAGAACAAAAATAGTAATACGCTAAGGAATGTACAATACATGCAGAAGTATAACAAGAATAGCAAAAGAATGGGGGGAAATGAAAGTATACCCTTTAAAGGTTCTTACCTTACATGTGAAATGATATATCAAGACAGTTTACATGTTAAAGATGTATGCTGGACTTCCCTGGTGGCACAGTGGTTAAGAATCTGCCTGCCAACGCAGGGAATACGGGTTCGAGCCCTGGTCCGGGAAGATCCCACATGCCGCGGAGCAGCTAAGCCCATGCGCCACAACTACTGAGCCTGCACTCTAGAGCCCGTGAGTCACAACTACTGAGCCCGTGTGCCACAACTAATGAAGCCCGTGAACCTAGAGCCCATGCTCCGCAACAAGAGAAGCCACCCCAATGAGAAGCCAGAGCACTGCAACGAAGTGTAGCCCCTGCTCGCCGCAAGTAGAGAAAGCTCGCGTGCAACGACAAAGACACAAGCAGCCAAAAATAAATAAATAAAAATAAATAAATTCGGAAAAAAAAAAGATGTATGCTGTAACCCCTAGAGCAACCATTAAAAGGGTAAAGCAAAGTAAAAGTCCAACAGTGAAGATAAAAAATGATTAATCCGGGTGGAATTCCCTGGCAGTGCCATGTTTAGGACTCTGTGCTTCCACTGCAGGGCAGACAGGGTCAATCCCTGGTTGGGGAACCATGATCCCCCATGCTACGTGGCACGCCCCCCTGCCCCCCCAAAAAAGATTAATCCAGAGGAAAGCAGAAAGAAGAAAAAGGGAACAAAAAAGAGATGGGACATATAGAAAACAAGCAGTACTGAACGAAGCTGAAATGCCAGAACCATATTGGTATGGTAGAGGAAATATTAAAAGGCTTAAGGAAACTGGAGTGTTAGCCTGGATTTATCATGCTGGACCTGCTCAGCTCCCCTGGAAGGGTCAGAGGACACACCTTTCACTACGACCAAGAGAAATCAATTTAGGAGGGGAGTCCCAGCATCCTTGAAGAGCTCTGTGGTTGCTCCTCTCTGTAGGTCAGAAATTACAGTGGGAACTGCTACCATCAACTAGGATCCCTAAAGGATCCCTAAATGCAGTGGGGATAATGGGATTCTGGGGTGGCAGGGGCCAAGGAGCAACACTCAGTTGCCAAAAGCAAATGGGGCAGAGTTACCAAAATGGAGAGCAGAGCCAAAGTAAATAGTAATCAGAATAGTCTGACTTGTGGAGACCTATGGCGTTGGCTAGTTGATCATGGCATTCCTAGGAAAGAAACAGATGATGGGTGGCCCACTGGATTCAGAAGAATTCTAGGTCTAGTAAATGTAAGAATAACGTGAATTACCAAAGAGAGTCATCAGACATCCCTGGTGGCACAGCGGTTAAGAATCCCCCTGCCAATGCAGGGGACATGGGTTTGAGCCCTGGTCCAGGAAGATGCCACATGCCACGGAGCAACTAAGCCCGTGTGCCACAACTACTGAGCCTGTGCTCTAGAGCCTGCGAGCCACAACTACTGAGCCCGGGTGCCACAACTACTGAAGCCCGTGCGCCTAGAGCCCGTGCTCCGCAACAAAGAGTAGCCCCCGCTCCCACAACTAGACAAAGCCCGCGCGCAGCAACGAAGACCCAACGCAGCCAAAAATAAATAAATAAATAATTTTTTTAAATAAAAAGAAAGAGAAAGTCATCGCCCTCATCAATTCTCAGAAATGAGCCAGTTTAAAGACCCAGAACCTCTTGAATAAAGGGGAGGTTGTAGCTCCTTGAGGGAATTATACTGTTAATCTTCCCCAAAGGGACTCTATGGTCATTTACCTTGAGGAAAGGGAAATAATCAGACTTTTGGGGGATTACTGGACACTGGCTCGGAACTGACAGCAATTGCAAAAGACTCAAAATGTTATTGTGATCCACCAGACAGGGCAGGGGTTTCTAAGGTCATGTGATAAAAGGATTATTAGCTCAGTTCTATCTCAGTGGGCCTAGTGGGTTCCTGAACTCATCCTCTGGTTACTTCCAGAATGCACGATTGATATAGATATCCTCAGCAACTAGCTCCTTGACCTGTGGAATAAGGACTACTATAGTGGGAAAGGCCAAGTGAAAGCCACTAAAACTGCCTCTACCCAGAAAAATAGTAAAATAAAAGTAATACTGCATTCCTGGAGGGACTACAGAGACTGGCGCCACCATTAAGGACTTGAAAGATGCAGGAGTGGTGATTCCCACTGCATCCTCATTCAATTTACGTATTTTTGGCCTGTGCAGAAACCAGATGGCTCCTGCAGAATGACAGTGGACTGTGGTCAACTTAATCAGGTGGTAACGGCAACTGCCACTGGTATTCCAGATGCAATTTCATTGCCTGAGCAAGTTAACACATCTCCTTTTACCTCTTGTGTATTTGCTGATCTGGAAAGTGCTTTTTTCCTTGATAGCTGGTAGTAAAGACTACCAGAAGCAGTTTGCTTTCAGCTGGAAAGGCCTGCAATATACCCTTACTGTCTTACCTCAGGAGTGATCAATTCTACATCCATAAGTCATAATTTAGCCCACAGGGAACTTGATTGACTTTTCCTTCCACAAGATGCCATGCCAGTTCATTACATTGATGATATTATGCTGAATGGACCTGGTGAGCTGGAAGTACCAACTACTCTAGACATATCCATCTCAGTGAAATTTCTAGGGGACCAGTGGTATGGGGCATGCCGAGACATTCCTTCTAAGGTGAAGGATAAGTTGTTGCATCTGGCCCCTCCTACCACAAAAATCAGGCACAACACCTAGTGGATTTTGGAGGCAACATCTTTTTTGGATGTGCTACTCTAGCCCCTTTACTGAGTAACTTGAAGGCTGCTAGTTTTGAGTTGGGCTCAGGACAATAGCTGTTCTGCTCTTTAGACCATACGATTCAGACCTGAAGGCGCTTGAAGCATCAGTGATAGACAGAGATGCTGTCTGGAGTCGTTGGCAGGCCGTACAGACGAATCAGAGTACAGATCCTTAGGAATTTGGAGCAAAGCCCTACCATCCTCTGTTAATAATTACTATCCTGCTGAGAAACAGCTTTTGGCTTCCTACTGGGCCTTAGTGGAGACGCTAAGCTTAACCATGGGCCAAGTTACTATGTGATCTGCGCTGCCTGTCATGAAATGGATGCTGCCTAAGCCACTAAGCCATAAAGCCGGGTGTGCGCAACAGCACTCCATTATCAAATGGAAGTGGTATACATGAGGCTGGGCTTGAGCAGACCCTAAAGGTACAAGTCGCACGAGGAAGTGGCCAAAATACCCTTACTCCTGCTTCTCTCTCTCAGCCCGCACCTATGGCCTCATGGAAGTTCCCTATGACCAGCTGACTGGGAAAGAGAAAACTCAGCAAAGAATGTGAAAATATTTGTGTTTCATGTGAATGGTCAACAAGGGGTGATCTCCAAGAGGATTTTAATGATCGAGTGGAAAAGATAATCCATCCTGTGGATACCAGTCAGCCTCTTTCCCCAGTCACCCCGTCACTGCCCAATGCGCTCATGAACAAAGTGGCCATGATGGCAGGGATGGAGGCCGTGCGTGGGCTTAGCAACGACTCACCAAGGCCAACCCGGGTACAATCACTGTTCAGTGCCCGATCAGCAGCACAGACCAACACTGCCTGTCTCATACCAGGACTCTCCCAAGGTGACCAACATTCTGGCAGACTACACTGCACTGCTTTCGTCACGGAAAGGGCGGCACTCTGTTCTTACTGGAATGGACACTTAGTGCGGGTATGAATTTGCCTTCCTGGCATGCAATGCATCTGCCAAAACTACCATTTGTGGACTTGTGGAATGCCTTATCCACCATCACGGTATCCCACACAACACTGCTTCTGATCAAGCAACTCACCTCACAGTAAATGGAGTGTGGCAATGGGCCATTCTCATGAAATGTACTGAACTCACCATGTGCCCCATCACCGTGAAGCAGCTGGATTGAGAGAATGGTGGAATAGACTTTTAAAGACTCAGAGCACTAGGTAGGTGGTAATACTTTGTAAGGCTAGGGCAGTATCACCTAGGATCCTGTATATGCTCTAAATCAACCTCCAATATACGGTGTCGTATCTTCCATAGCAAGGATTCACGGGTCCAGGAATCCAGAAGTACATATAGAGATGGCTCTGCTGCTACCCCTAGTGATCTACCAACAAAGAATGTGCTTCTGTCCTACAACCTTAGGTTCTGCTGGTCTAGAGGATTTAGTTCCAAAGTCCATCAGGAGACATAACAATGATTCTATTGAACTGGAAGATGAGACTGCCATCTGGCCACTCTGGGCTCCTCATGCCTCTGAAACAGGCAGGGAAGGGATAACTGTACTGGCTGGGGTGATTAATCCTGATTACCAGGGGAAGTTGGGTTGCTACTACAATGACGGTAAGGGAGAGGATGTCTCAAATATGGGAGATCTCTTGGGGTGTCTCTTAGGGCTACTGTGACCTACAATTAGTTAGTGGAAAATTACAACAACCCAGTTCATGCAGGACTGCTAGTGGCCCAGACCTTTTAGGAATGAAGGTCACCCTACCAGACAAAGAATCATGACCAGCTGATGTACTCCCTAAGGGCAAAGGAAATATGGAATGGGTAGAAGTAGGTAATTATAAATACCTGTTATGGCCACATGACTATTTGCAGAAATTGAGGGGTCCAGGCCTAACCAAAAACCTATGTGATATTTCAGGTTCAAGCATAGGCAATTACAGGCCTCGCAGGCCTCATGGAGAAAGCTGTCCTTCCCATACCAGGCTTGGTGCCCAGCCGACACACTGCAGTCTTTAATGGGAGTTGCAGTCAATGACTCAGGTCTCCCTGACTGGCTATGCTCTTACACACATTTTCATTCCGAGCCCATGTGCCTTCATTCCTAAGTCTCTTTATATGGGACCTTCTACCGAGGTCCTCTTCAGGTACCTCTGCTAAGGCCTCCTTGCTGGGGGAGTAAAGAGAAACCTTAAAGACATTTTCCCTCACTCTGACTCAATTCTTTTCCACTCCTAGCTCTCACTATTTTAAACAGCAAAATCACAAACAAAAAGCACAAAATGAGGAAAACGTGGCAGTAAATAGACCATGGAAAGGACACTTGCTGGTTTTATAAAAGCTGAAATGAGAAGGCAGACAGTGCCTTGTTTGACTTCAGCTGGGAACATGTGCGTTGGGAGACTTGAATCTTTTGCCACTCTGTACGTGTCTATGAGTGACTACAAAAGAACCACGAGTATTACTTTTGGGGTTATGACAAATGTTAGTGAGTAGGCAAATCCACAGACAGGGAACCTCAAATAATAAGGATCGACTATACTCTGCTCACAGCAGAATTCAACTAGCAACCAATAACAGAAAGATATCTGAATCATCCCCAAATATTTGGAAATTAAACAACACACTCCTAAATTATACATGGGCCAAAGAAGAAATCACTAGAGAAATCTGAAAATATTTGACCCATTGAAAACATAATATTAAAACATGCAGATAAAGCAATGCCAAGAAGAAAATGTATAGCTTTTTTTTTCTTGGCTGTGTCGCACGGCTTGCAGGATCTTAGTTTCCTGACTAGGGATTGAACCCAGGCCCCAGGAGGGAAAGTGCCAAGTCCTAACCACTGAACCGCCACGGAATTCCCAATATATAGCTTTAATGCTTATGTTAGAAAAGAAGAAAGGCCTAAAATCAATGAAAGAAACTAGTTTCTAGTAAGAAACTAGAAAAAGAAGAGCAAATTAAATCCAAAAGCAAGCAGAAAGAAATAAATAATAAGACAGCTGAAATCAATAAAACAGCAAACAAAACCAATGGAATTAAAAGCTGATTCTTAGAAAAGATCAATAAAACTGACAAATTTCTAGCCAGACTCATCAGGGAAAAAACAGAAGACACAAATTAGCAATATCAGGAATGAAAGAGGAGCATCATTATAGAGTGTAAAGATATGAAAAGAATAATAATAAAGTATTATGAACAACTTTTTTTTTTTAACTTTTTAAAAAATATTTATTTATTTACTTGGTTGTGCTGGGTCTTAGCTGCAGAAGGCAGGCTCCTTAGTTGTGGCATGCCAACTCTTAGTTGCAGCATGCATGTGGGATCTAGTTCCTGGACTAGGGATCGAACCTAGGCCCCCTGCATTGGGAGTGTGGAGTCTTATCCACTGAGTCACCAGGGAAGTCCCTGAACAACTTTATTGAAATAAATTTGTCAAGTTAAGTGAAATGGACAAAATCTTTGCAAAACAAACAACTACAGCTCACTCAAGAAATGGTGAACCAACCTGGGGCTTCCCTGGTGGTGCAGTGGTTAAGAATCCGCCTGCCAATGCAAGGGACATGGGTTCGAGCCCTGGTCTGGAAAGATCTCACATGCTGCAGAGCAACTAAGCCCATGCGCCACAACTACTGGGCCTGCGAGCCACAACTATTGAACCCACATGCCACAACTACTGAAGCCTGCTCGCCTAGAGCCCGTGATCCGCAACAAGAGACACCACCACAATGAGAGGCCTGCGCACCTCAATGAAGAGTAGCCCCCACTCACTGCAACTAGAGAAAGCCCGTGCGCAGCAATGAAGACACAACACAGCAAAAAAATTAATTAAATTTTTTAAAAACATTAAAAAAAAAAAGAAAAGAAATGGTGAACCTGCACTACTATGTATAGAATGGATAGCTAATAAGGACCTGCTGCTGTGTAGCACAGGGAACGCTACTCAATGCTCTGTGGTGACCTGTATGGGAAGAGAATCTAAAAAAGTGGATATAAGTAAATGTATGGTGATTTGCTTTGCTATACACCCAAAGCTAACACAAACATTGTAAATCAACTATACTCCAATTAAAAGAAAAAAAGGAGAGAAAGAAAAAAGAAATAGTGAACCTGGGAATTCCCTGGTGGTCCAGTGGTTAGGACTCAGTGCTTTCATAGCCAGGGGCCTGGGTTCAATCCCTGGTGAGGGAACTAAGATCCTGCAAGCCATGTGGCAAGGCCAAAAAAAAAAAAGAAAAAAGAAATAGTCAACCTGAATAGCCCCATATCTACTAAGGAAATTGAATTCATAGGTTATAACCTTTCCAAGAAGCTATAAGCTTCCCAAGTCCATATAACTTCACTGGTGAATTTTATCAAGGATTTAAGGAAAATATAATACCAATTCTATGCAAAATCTTCCAGAAAATTGAAGAGGAAGAAATATTTCCAACTCATTTTATGAAGTCAGAATTACCCAGATAGCAACACCAGGCAATAAAATTTCACAAGAAAAAAAATATTCCTGAGACCATTATCTCTCATGACCAGACATAAAAATCCTTCACAAAATTTTAGCTGATTCAGCCGGCACTTTATAAAAAGGATAATACATCACAACCAAGTGAAGTTTATTCCAGAAATGAATTCAATAGTCAAAAATCAATGTAAATGACTTTACTTAATAAGCTAAAAGGACTAACCCAAACAATCATCTCATTAGATGCAGAAAAAGCAATATAGTTCTCAGCAAACTATAAACAAGGTACATCTGCAATCTGATAAAGGGTATATATGAAAAACCTACGCAACACTATACACCCTACAGCATCAGGGTGAATGTCTCTCCTAAGACTGGAACAAGTTAATAATATCAGCTTTCACTTCAAATCAATATTATACTAAAGATCTTAGCCACTGCAGTAAGTCAAGAAAAAGAAACACCAACCAGGTGGGAAAGGAAGAAGCCAAAATGTCTTTATTTGTAGATAACATGATTATTTATGTAGAAAATCCTTAGGAATCTACAGAAAAACCTAGTAGAACTAATAAATAAATTTAGCAAAATCACAGAATACAAGGTCCACATACGAAAATCATTTGTATTTATATATGTTAGTAATTAATGAGAAATTAAAGTTAAAAAAGTATAATGGCACAAAAGTATGAAATACTTAGGTACAAATTTAACAAAATGTGTGCAAGATATGTTCAATGAAAAGTATAAAACACTACTGAGAGAAATTAAAGATGACCTTAGTAAACAGAAAGTTATATTATGTTCATAATGAAAACACTCAGTATTTTTAAAATGTCAATTCTCCCCAAATTGATACATTGATTCAATGGAATTCCAATCAAGATCCTAGCAGATGTTTTTGTAGATATGGATGAGATGATTTAAAATTCATATGTAAATGTAAAAAAACTAGAATAGGCAAAATGATATTGAAAGAAGAGAAGCAAGGTGGAGGGTGGGGTCACACTGTCAGATATCAAGATTTACTATAAAACACAATAATCAAGACAGTGTGACACTGTCTTAAGTAAAGACATATAAATAATTGGAAACAGGAAACCTAGATATAGACCCAAACACAGAGGGTCAACTAATTTTCCACCAAGGTGTCAAGGTGTCAATGGGAAAGAAGAGTCTTCTCAACAAATTGTGCCAGGACATTTTGGATATTCATCATCACATAACAAAAACAACAACAACTCAATCTTTACCTCACACCAAACATAAACATTAACTTGAAGTAGCACAGACCAAAATGTAAGAGCTAAACTACAAAACTTTCAGAAGAAAACATAGGAGAAAATCTTTGCAATCTTGTTAGGAAAAGATTTCTAAAACACCAATACCATGATCCATAAAAGAAGACTTTGATACATTGGACTTCATCAAAATTAAGAATTTCTACTCTTAGATAATGAAAAGACAAGCCACAGACAGGGAGAAAATATTTGCAAATTACTAATCTCATAAAGGACTTATATCCTGATATATAAAGAACTCTGAAAACTCAGTAATAAGAAAAACAGCTAAATCAAACAAAATGGGCAAAACATTTGAACACTTTATCAGAAGATATACAGAAGGCAAATAAACACATGAAATAAGTTTGGTATCTTTGGTCTTTAGGGAAATACAAATTAAACCCCAATGACATATTACTACACTCCTATTGAAACGTTTAAAATTAAAAAGACTGAGCGCGCAAAGTGGTTGTAACTAGAACTCGCATACACTGCTGGTAAGAATGTAAAATGGTATAACCACTTTGGAAAAACAGTTTGACAGGTTCTTAAAAGCTAATAAGCACATCTATCATATGGTCCAGCCAATCCACTCTTCAGTATTTGTCCAAAAGAAATGAAATATTTGTCCACATAAAGACTTGTCAATGAATGTTCACAGCAGCTTTATTTAGAATAGCCCTAAATTGGAAACACCTCAAATGTCTATCATTTGGTGAACGGATAAAAAAATTATGGTTTATCTATACAATGGAATGACACTCAGCAACAAGAAGGAATACACTGCTGACATATAACAACATGGATGAATCTCAAAAGCAGTATGCTAAATGAAAGACACAAAAAGATACATACTAGAAATGTTCTATTGTATGATTGTGGTGGTATTCACATAGCTATATACGTTTGTCAAAATGCAAACTGTACATTAAACACTGGTAAATTTATTATCATGTAAATAACATCTCAATAATGCTGATTTTTAAGAAATGTAAGAGGGTGATGAACATACAATCTGGAATAGTGGTTTCTTTGGATGAGAAGAGGCAAGGAAATTGTATGGGAGGAAGCAGCACATTAGTAGATGTCCATTATTAATATCCTTAGGTTGGTTGTTTCATACATGTTTATTATATTATTAAAACAGACACAAAAAACTGAAGAATAGTTATCATGGATAATGACACAGGTAATTTAAGAACCAAAAATAATGACTCGATTCAATTCTGTACTCCTGATGTCCCAATTATAAATAACGTAAAATAGAAATTAGGGTGATGTTGAAAATGATTTAGTATTAGCTATTTTTAGAAAACTTCACTCTTCAGAAAAATGACTAATTTCTTAAGTGTTTGGGTTTCACTATAACCAATATTCAAGATATTAACTCTTTAAGAAAATAAATAACTTCATAAGGCTCAATTCTGAAGCATGTTAGCACTTACCCAGCGGTTCCACCAGTTGGTCAACCAGTCCCATTTTCTTTGCTCTGTCTGCACGAATGCCTCTACCAGTCAGCATCATGTCAAAAGCAGCAGGCACACCCACCTAACAAGCAAGCAAGGATTACAGCAAAGGTGGAAAAAAATCAGAGTGACAATTACAATTTACAAATCATCCAACTGAGCAAAATAAATATTAAAATGAGAAAAGTCAAACCAGATTTTTATGTTATGTATCTATCAACGAAATTTTATATACTGATACACATTTAGGTAAAGTTTAGTTTTAGAAATCTCCGCCTGAAGTTAAAAATGTCTTTATATCTCTTCTTTTAATTCAATATGTAGGATTTCTGTCTTATGGATTGACAAAGTGGAGAAAAAATGTCATGTTTCCTAGAATTGTACATTTATGTCATTCTGAGTTTCTTCTCTATCATTTGTATATTTAAAATTCCTATACCGAAATTAGTAGAGACTGAGAAATCTCAGTTTTGACAATGTCTTTAGAAAGAATCTTAGACTTAACAAAAAGAGAACTCAACTAGGGCTTTGTATGTAGGTGCTAGAACAGCTTCTAGCTACATTCAAGAACCAACTATAACAAAACAAAAGAAACAGCAATATTTTCTATACACATATAGGCTTATTCATTCTTTCAGTAAATCCTCTTGGCAATTCCTATGAAGGAATGCAGACTATTTATTATCAGAAAACAAATACCATAAACTTTCCTATTTTTCTATGTCCAACTCCTATCATCTTCTCTGCAAAGAGCATTTCTGCTGAGTGTTGTTCTCCCTGAAGAACCCACAGTGCCAGAGGCTGTGAGGTTCAGGGAGCCCTTGAGTTTGATGTTAAGATTGCTCTGCAGCCTCCAGGTCTGACTGTCCTTCCCTTCTTCTTAAGAATTCAAAAGCCTGATGGGCCTCTTTTGGGTCTATAGAATACAACAGTGAGATCATCCAAATCAGGGGAAAGGCCTGCCTCTTAACAGTTATCATGAAATAAGACCCAGGGATTTGAAAAACTGGTAAGATCGCACCGTGCAGAGAAGGAACAAATTAAACTGTAAGTTCCAGAAAGCAAGACATGTATCTTATCTATCTCTTCCCTTCTTCAGGGACTAACAAAGGACCCTGATCAATCATTTTGATCAAGGAATTGAAAAAATAAATAAAAAGTAGAATTGAAAAAAATAAACAAATATCAGGAATAAAATGTTATTGATCCCATATATTCACATTGTATTTGGTTTCTAATTTTTTTTTTTTTTTTTTTTTTTGGTTCGGGGGCCCCTCACTTTTGTG
>NW_020175181.1:2046437-2064637 GCF_003031525.2 Neophocaena asiaeorientalis asiaeorientalis | reverse complement strand
TTTTTTGTGGTACGCGGGCCTCTCACTGTTGTGGCCTCTCCCGTTGAGAAGCACAGGCTCCGGACGCGCAGGCTCAGTGGCCATGGCTCACGGGCCATGGCTCACGGGCCCAGCCGCTCCGCGGCATGTGGGATCTTCCCGGATCGGGGCACGGACCCGTGTCCCCTGCATCGGCAGGCGGACTCTCAACCACTGCGCCACGAGGGAAGTGCTAAATTTTTTTTATTTATTTATTTGTTTATTTATTTATTTTTGGCTGCGTTGGGACTTTTTTGCTGCATGCGGGCTTTCTCTAGTTGCGGCGAGCGGGGGCTGCTCTTTGTTGTGGTGCGCAGGCTTCTCACTGCGGTGGCTTCTCTTGTTGCGGAGCACGGGCTCTACGTGTGCAGGCTTCAATAGTTGTGGCACGTGGGCTCAGTAGTTGTGGCTCACGGGCTCTAGAGCGCAGGCTCAGCAGTTGTGGCGCACGGGCTTATTAGTTGCTCCGCGGCATGTGGGATCTTCCCGGACCAGGGCTTGAACCTGTGTCTCCTGCATTGGCAGGCAGATTCTTAACCACTGCACCACCAGGGAAGTCCAGTTTCTAAATTTTACAATGAATACCCATATTATACCTTTTGTACAGAGGAAATAGATCTAAAGGGGCACATAGGACCGAGGTTCTCAAGTTCACATGGGTATTTTAAACTCACCATTTTGGGTAGCCTTTGTGTGCCTCCCGCTCCTGGTAGGATTCCTAGCAAGACTTCAGGGGAACCCAGAACTGTTTTCTTATCTTTTGTTGCTATTCTGTATTGGCATGAAATGGCAAGCTTCAAACAAATGAAAGAAAATTAGAGTGTTAAAAAATGTAACTTTGTAACATCTTAGGATATGTGAGGGTCTAAATATTACTCATAAAGCAGGAATGTGCCCCCAGAATAAACTGAAATTCCTTAGGCTGGCATTTGATGCTTCCTACAATTTACCTTTCTGGCCTTACTTCATACCTTTCCCCTAAGTTATCAACCTCTTTTTGGGTTGCAGATCTCCTTGAAAATCTGCTGAAAGGTATGGAAGCTCTCAACAGAAAAATGCACACACAATTATATACGCACCCCAGGTTAAGAAACCCTGTACGATGTAAAGACTCTTCAACCAAGCAGGCCTACTTATGGTGCCCTAATTAGGCTTTGTTTATCCTTGTCTTTGCTCACACCATGCCACATGTGGAATGTTTTCCCACTACTTTCTGGTTAATCAAATTCTGCCTATCTTTACGGACCAGACACAGGTTTCCTTAATTAATACACGTGAAAGTGTCTAGTATAGAACCCAGCATGTGATAAATGTTCAATAAATGTTATTTTCTTTTCCCCTCCTTCTTTCTTACATGCTCCAGCTTGGTAAGCATCTCTTCTCTCAAATCTTGTGTTATTTACCATCTTTACTACTCACAAAACACTTGACGTACATTATGCATTATGTGTCTCAACTAGACTTCAGTAGCTCAACAGCATGAATCACACTTCTCAATCTTTGCCTTGCAAACTTTAACAAGGTTTTTTAGAATTGATAGGGACCTTAGAGATCTAGTTCAAAATCTTCTCAGTTTGTAAATGAAAACATGACACTTTGGTTCACTTGCTCTGTGCCATGAGAATAAGGATAAAAACCTATCCAGAAATTTGGTAACTAAAAACAAAGCTGATTCTCCCTCAACAACTTGTTTTAAGGCAAAATAGTAGCTAAAGGTTTGCAGCAGGTGAATCCCAACAATGAGCTGGACCGTTGTCTCAATGACTTTGGAATAAATCTGTACCTCAAGTCCTCCTCCTAAGCAGGATCCATTGATGGCAGCCACAATAGGCTTTGTGGACTTCTCAACTTTCTCAAACATTCTCTGTGCTTCCTGTGATATTTGTGTTACCTCTTGAGAGGTCGTGCAAGCAGTTAACATGCTGCAGTAAACATGAGAGAAGAAAACCAAAAGAAACCAAAGATAAAACCATAACCTATTTTGTTCAATACTTCATCCACCATATCCTTATCCTATCATATATCAATATTCAGTAGTGAATCTTCAAACACTCAGAAGTTTAAGAATGATTTTGCCTCAGATAGCACTAATATCAGTGACATCACCTCTCGATAAAGAGTGTTAAATTTCTGGATTCAGAGAACATGAAACAAAACACGCTGAATAATTTGTGTTTGTTTTGGTAACAAATCAGTAGATTACAAAGCTCTGTACATGAGAAAATCATCTTCTGGTAAATATTTTCACAAGCAGATTAAACATTTTCACTATCAGGTAGCTTTCGGATTAAACATCAATCAGAATGACAGAAAAAAAGGCTTCTATTACAATAATGTTGTCCTCAATGTCCTTTAATTTCAGTTTGTTTCATTTGCTACTTACTGTTTCTGAACACATTTAAGCTGTGGGTTTTTTACTTTTGACCAAAGACAACGAATTTTCTGTCATTTTATATGCTGGGAGTTGTTCAGCTAGCCCCACACAAGCTACAAGTATTTTCCTATGGATTTAGGTAGCTACTACCAGGTACATCAGTGTCTTACTAGGCTTAAATAACCAAGCTAGAAGAAAAAGCACTTGATGGAGATAACTTTGCTTTTTCTAAAAAATAAACATACACAAACAGAATATTTATGAATTTCTAATTACTATACATAAAAAAAGAAGGGTATACAATATTGAACAAAGTTTAAAAATATACAAACACCATACATACAAATTACTAAGCCAATAATGCTGGCTATCATTGCCTAAACTGCAAAAAATAATATAATATAACAAATACCCATATTTTGACAGCATTAACAACCATTAACATTTTAACCCAGTAAACTAATATTAAGGTATCAGCTCTCCTCCTTACTTTTGCTTTAAAGAATTTTAAAGAAGTTATATATACGTATATTATATCATTGAAAAAAAAAAAGAAAATATTAGCTGTATTGGTAAAGTAGCCTTTGACCCCTGAAGTTCTACCAGCCAATTCATTTACCCTGAAACAACCATTTTCATGTCTGTAGTGTATTCCTCAAACCAACTACATATTTGTATCCATAAATAATACAGAGAAGTATTCATGTATGGTTTAAAAATGTTTATATAAACTATAAACAGTATCAAACATTCTGTAACTTGCTTTTTTTTTAACTTAACATTATGTTTTTGAGTTCTAACATTATGCCGTAGATCTAGTTAGTTCCTTTGAATTGTTTTTGTACTATTTTATCTTGTGAATATTCCACATTTACTTATCTATTTCCCTCATGACTGACGTTTAGCTTGTTTCAAATTCTTCACTATTTTAAAAAAACTACACAGGACTGAACATGCCTACGCATGCGTGGGTCCTTAAAACCAAAGGGTGGGATTTCTCTAGCATATATACCTAGATATATACCATATCACTTGAATATATGATATGTGCATTTTCAGTTTTACTAAATTTTATCAAATTACTCTCCAAAGTGGCTATACCAATTTGCATTCCTACTAGTAATATTTAACTTTCTCATTTTCCCAAGTCCTTGCTAATATATTTTCAAACTTTTAAATGTTTGCTGGTCTGGTGGATGAAAAAAAGGGCATCTCATTGTTAGTTTATTTTCATTCTACTCAAACATTGCTCCTTGAACTACTACTTCAACTTCTTCAAAGAAAGGCTGTATTCAGTTTTATAAGGTTTAAGCAACAAGTCCTTCTTTTTTATTAACTTTATTAAACTCATGAAAATAACTTTAAAAAAACTTGCAGAGAATATTTACTTCTACCTTCTTTTAAAATGAGAAATGATTAGGCCTAAAAAAACATACCATTAGCCAAGGTAAAAGGTGACTTCAAAGTTCCTAAAACTTACTTGAGATCGGCACCTGCAATGAAGCACCCTGGCTTTGATGAGATAAGGACAGCACTTCTGATTTGATTGCTAGACCAGACTTCATTCATTACTTCTATGAACTCTGAATGCACTTCTTGACCCAGAGTATTCACCTACCAAAGGGAAATACATATAAATCTAAGGGTTTAAATTCGAAGTAATAGATGTGCAAATCACCATCAAATGCTATTTTGATTATAGGAAATATGTTTAACCAGGAGAAATATACTGTTAAAAGAAAGAGACAGGGAAACAAACAAACAAACAACCCAGCAGCTGTCTATTCAACTGCTTTGGGCAACTGTAAGTACCCCTCCCTCTAAAAATATTTCTACTTAAAGGAGGAACTCGTATTCCTGAGGAGGTCATATTCCTAAGTTTCAATCACATGCAGGCTATAATTAAGTCTACAAACATTTATCAGCATGGAAAAAATTTGTATAATGTTAAGGAAAAAAAGAAATCAAAATTAGACATATAGGGCTTCCCTGGTGGCGCAGTGGTTGAGAGTCCGCCTGCTGATGCAGGGGACATGGGTTCGTGCCCCGGTACGGGAAGATCCCACATGCCGCAGAGCGGCTGGGCCCGTGAGCCATGGCCGCTAAGCCTGTGTGTCCGGAGCCTGTGCTCCGCAACGGGAGAGGCCACAACAGTGAGAGGCCTGCGTACCGCAAAAAAAAAAAAAAAAATTAGACATATAGTATGATCTTAATTTTTAGAATATTATTTGCTGAAACTGGATTAAATATTAAAAGTGGTTATCTTTGGGTTTGGAGCATGAATGATTGTTATTCTCCTCTTTATTGCTTTAAAATGTGCTACTATAGGCATCTGTTATTTTTGTGTTCAGGAAAAATGGTCAACTTACAAAACATATCTTAAGTTTGAATCATTGCTCAGTAAATGCTAAGATTTACTCTAGTGAGGGGGACTGCCTCTTACTTTCCTTAATTTGTGATAGTTGTTAATTGCTTACATCTAGGCCCTCCTACTTCATTGAGGCCTCTGGTAATAAGATTTCTGAAATATGAAATCTTTACACCAACTTTAGGTGAGGGAAAAGCATGAGTTCCTGCAGTAAAGCTCTTCTTGGCAAAAGACTGGATTAATGCTGCATGCTTTTTTGAAGTTGCCAAAAACAAATGAAGCTCCACTTTGAACAGAACTTGATTTCTAATATATGAACTGCACTGGGTCATTCAGGTCCCGTAGGAAACTTAACGACATTTAACCCAGCCAACTTACTATGAATAATGACTTATGTCAGGCAGGTTAAGGAAGCCAATTTAATAACCTCATAGTTAAGATGGGTAGGTCAGTTTTAATTCTTATAAACAAAGCTTATAATTTGCTTCTTATCTAATAAACCACCTTATCATTCTACAGTGTAACAAAAGGATAGTTTTATTAATCCTTGATGTTAATCTGGATTAACTAAAGTCAACTAGGAGGAATTCTTAAACAAGGACCTCTGCTGCAGAAAACTGCACTCCTTGGGCAATTTCTCAAACTCTAACCATCAAAACTGTAAGTTCATGTGATAAGATTACTGCCAAATTGGTGGATTTCTTTCTTTGCCATTCAGGACTGGATTAATGAATGTAGTGAGTAGAAATAAACTGCAGCAAGTTGCATTAGGTACCTTCGAATTGGGTGAGTTAATTCGAATAACTGCTACGTCCCCTTTGACTCCATAGTTAATATGGGTTCTGGCTAAAAAGAGAAGGAAAATTTATTTGTAAACATGTTTATTGCCAAATAAGTATAAAAAGCAATGTAAGCATGTCAACGAGAAATTAAACTTACTCAGCAAAGCAGAGGACCTTGTAAAGCTGCGGCAAATATAACCTGCAAGAAAAAGATATTTCAAAATTAATTATTTTACAAAACAGAATTTCCATAGTACCTGCTATACATAACAAAGCTGGACTTTATAACAACCACAACAAAACAAAGTGTTCTAAGCCATTATTGTGACCACTGCTGTATCTTTTTGTTTCAATTATCAGGTCAAATGATTATCTGGATACTAAATGTGGTGGGTGGAAGAATGGCCTCTCAAGGATGCCCATGTCCCCAGAAACCCAGTATGTTAGGTTATATGGCAAAGGGAAATAAAGGCTGCAAATGGAATTAAGGTGGCTAATTAGCTGACCTTAATACAGGGTGATTAGCCTGGATTATTCAGGTACACCCCATGAAACTACAAAGGAGGAGAAAAGGCAAAAGAACCAGAGATGGCAGCACGAGAACTCATTTTGCTGGCTTTGAAGAAGTCAAGGAATGCAGGCAGCCTCTGGAAGCTAGAAAAGGCAACGAAATGGATTTTCCCTTAGAGCATCCAGAATGAACACAGCCCTGCCAACACCTTTGATTTTAACCCAGTGAGACTCATTTCTGACATCTGTAACTGTAAGATAATAAATTTCTATTGTTTCAGACACTAAGCTTGTGGAAATTTAGGGCCACAATAGGAAACAAATACACTAAGAAATAAGTAATCTACAAAGCGATCCATAATGTTAGTCCCAAATGTATTCCAAATATATCTCAAGCATGTTCTCCAGCCAGGTCCTCTTGCATTTCTATGGAGAGATGGACTTTCCAGTGTCATGAAAAATAAAATCAAGGGGCTTTAGAGGCTCCATGTTTCTCTCTATCCTGCAGTTCTTTAAAGGAGGGGAAGCAAAGGCACAGGAAAAAGCAGCTTTATACTGCTTTCAAAGGCAAAACAACATACTATTTAAAAAAAAAAAACTAGATGGCACCAGAACCAGAGTGGGGTGATCGCTGGTTCTGTCTGCATTTGTTTTTCTTTAAGCAACCCAAGTCAGCCCTCATGGTGCAAAGACAAAGGACCCGAGAGTCCAAAGCTGTGGGTTCGACCATCAAGTTTATTATTTACTAGTTGTATGACCACGTACAAGTCTCTCAGAGCATTTCAGTGTTCTTATAGAGTAAAAGTGATGTAATGATTATAAAAGTACCTATAAGTCAAAGTCCTACACCAAAGTAAATTATGATAAGAGAAGCCAGCCATCTCTTCAATCTCCAGTGCCTCTACTTCACTAATGATAAACTTCCCTTTGCTTTTCCATCATTTGAGATCTGTGTCATCTGTGTTTGTGACTCTTCCTTCTTTATATCTGTATCATGGCTCCACAAAGCCTTATCTTGAGATTCTGTCTACAAGTATCTTTGCCTTCCCTGCCCAAATTTTATCTTTATTACTCACTGTTTTGTTCTCTAATCGTTGCATCTGTAGCAGGTGTTTCCCCCAACTAAACTGTAATCTCCTCCAACATCATCTCATAGTCATTTATATTCCACAACAAAAATCTAGTGTGGCCTAGAGTGAACAGAAAGACAAAAATCCCTGTCTTTGTGGAGGAGGTGAAAACAGGCCTGGTATAGAAAGGAGTTTCCCTATAAAGTAGAAATTCTGTGGGAGGGGAGCCAGATAATAGGCAATTCTAGCTAGAACAGGGTAAACTGAATTAGTGAGAAGGAACTGATCAGGAATGCAGGGTGGGAGAAGATGGGGTGGAAAGACAGATAAAAGACAATAAAAATAAATATGGAAATAAATATGTTAGAAGATAAGTGCCTAAGGAAAAAAGAAAACAGAGCAGGTGAAGGGGCTTGGACGTGGGTTGTAATTGTGAAGACCAAATATTTGAGACAACAGGTTTGAGCTCATTAGCTTATAAACCATAAACTCTCATCCACTAACCTACCTTCCCCCCCCCCCATATAGACATACACAAAACCTCCTCTAAATCAATAGAGACAAGAAACAAAGAAAAAACCAGCAAATGTACAAACATGTCTGGAAAACAATTTCAAACCACAGTCAACTAAATCAAGTTGAAGTACTCGGTAGCTTTGCTTTTGGAATCCAGCCTTCCTCACTTCCTAATTAGGAGAGCTTACTTTAGAGCAGCAGTCCCCAACCTTTTGGGCCCCAGGGACAGGTTTCATGGAAGACAATTTTTCTAGGGACTGGTGGGGGTGTGGGGTGTGGGATGGTTCAGGCGGCACTCGCCTGCAGCCCCGGGGGTTGGGGACCCCTGCTGTAGAGCAGCTGGGTGAACTTTAGCCTATATTTCCTGTGCCAGCAAAAGAGAGAGAAACCTCTGGCCTACTTTGTAATCATTTAAATAATTTAACTCCAGAAGATACCTACAAGATACCTACAAGATCGAAGACTACAGCAGTGCAGAGAGCTGGATTACCCTAACACAAATTTCAAATATGAAAGTGTTACTTTTGTTGTAACAATCAACAGCTTTTCTCAATATTTAGTACCGGGGGAAGGGACAGGATTAAGGAAGTGAGAGTCAAATTTAAATATACACCATCTACTAAGGTATTTGCCTCCAATTCTTTTCCTGTGAAATTATTCTACCACTTAGGTAATCAGGAATTTGAATTTAGAGTAAGAGTGGGAAATAAACAAGATATTTTGGTCAAGATGTGATTTTCATTTGATAGTCATACTCAGAATTATAGCACTCAGGCAGGAATGGGTCAAAACTTCAAGAAATACAAAGCAGCATCAAGAGATTTTAATCATCCATCATTAAACGTCATAATCTCATTAAATGTTTGGCAATGCCTTGGCAAAGACTTTCAGTTAGGGTTAGGGTTAGGGTTAGTCTGTTGAGTCTAAATGGCAATCCAGGTGTGCAGGTAATTTTAAATTCACTTTCTAGACTTTTTTTCAAAATTTATACATTGCTACTAAAAGGAGCAATAGCTATAATAAGCTATATTTTTTTAATTTTTAAAATTAATTTTTACTGGAGTATAGTTGATTTACCATGTTGTGTTAGTTTCTGCTGTACAGCAAAGTGAATCAGCTATACATATACATATACCCACTCTTTTTTAGATTCTATTCCCATATAGGTCATTACAGAGTATTGAGTAGAGTTCCCCTGTGCTATACAGTAGGTTCTTATTAGTTACCTGTTTTATATATGGTAGCGTGTATATGTCAATCCCAGTCTCCCAATTTAACCCTCCTTCCCCAAGCCATATTTTCTTATAGGTTAAAACACAATGCAAAATATATACACACATGTGTGTATATATATTTCTATAAAAAAACATAGAAAAACTAGGCTTGTAACCTTTTATCACATGTAAAATGTAAAAATTACTTTAAAAAAGTCTCATATCTGTATCAATAGAATCATAGTTCTTCAGGGCAGGAAAGAGTTATAACAGCTAACGTTTATTAACGTTAATAGTAGCACTTACTCCACGAAAAACTGCTTTACACCTAAAATAACTCCTTTAAAGCTCACAAGGTGGTATTATTCCCCATTTCACAAATGAGAAAACAGACACAGAAATTACTTGCCCGAGGTCACCAGAGGGTAAAAGGCAGAGCTAGATTCAAACCCAGAAGTCAGACTCCAAATTTAATGCTTTTAATTGCATTACCTTAAAATCAATGGAGGGGAAGCTCAATAATATACATTTGATATTTTTAAAGTGTTAAACCAAAAATGTGGAAAATAGACAAACTGTCAGGTCACATGACCAAATGCTAACAGTAGGTATGTGAGTAGTAAGGGAATGGGTGATTCTTTTTTTCTTAATCCCTTTCCCCAGTCTTCACAGCATTTCAATTTTCTGTAATCTTATGATTGATGCGCGCACACACACACACAAAGCAGTCCTGTGGAGACTAAAAACATTGGTCGAAATAAGAAAGCAGAAGAGATTCAATCATTCGAAATTAGTCCCTTACAATAAAGGGAGATTCCAGGCACTCCTCCAAAAACAGCAGGCGGTATTACCCCGGGGGGGTTCAGAAGGAGGAAGGCATATTACAAATTATATTTCTAATTAAGTAACCGATATTAAGTACAACATGCAATAAAAAGTCACATTTCACCTTAAGATTTGAGATGGAAGGAAAATGCTTGATTTTCCACAGTCACCCACTTTAACTCTTTCACTGCCAGTTTGAAGACAAAAAGACAATACAGCTAATGCAAGCTAACTGGGTATCGTCAGAAACAAGGGTAGAAATAGTTGTAAAATTATCTAACACCTTGCTCCTTAAGAAAGAGAGTATCTACGTAATTTAAAAAAAATGCTTCTTCTAGCAAATTGCAGAACCTACCCCTTGAAAATCAATATATTATACATTCATACTGGGATTATTGGAACTGCAAGAGTTGAGCTTCCTATTGAAGTGTGGTAATAGGTACAAAAAAGGTTTTGGGGAAAAGGGGCAGGGAATGGCAGTAATTTGCAAGGCTGGTTAATTTCACACACGGTTTTAAGATGCCTCTTGTTACAGGCAAGGTGCAATGGAGCCACAAAGATGTGACAGACTGGACTGTCCTAGTCCTCCTAATCTCGTAGGAACAGGCTCAAGGCCATCATTAAATGAAATGAGGAGACCAGCGGAAAGTGCCAGACCGGGTGGACAGGGCTCAGAAACATTAGGGCTTATGGAGCCCGAAATCGCTGCAGGACTCATGAGAGAGGAAATGTCAGTCCCTGCGCCAGGGAACAAGAGACCAGATCCCAGAGCAGCATCCCTCCCTCTTATCCAGGGCTGGGACCCTGGGCCGGGGCGGGGAGGTGGCAGCGATGGGGAGACGAGGCTCCGGGGAAGCTCGGGTCTCCGTAGGAGTTCTGCCCGGGGCTGTTGGGCGCCCTCAACCAGGCCTCACCTGGGCAACGGAGCATTCTGGAGGCAGTGAAGCGGCTGAGGCTGCCAACTGCCCGGGAAGCCACCATCTTGAGCAGGAGAGGACGAAAGTGGAAGGCGCTTCAAGTCGGGGGAGCCAAGCAGAGGACTTTTCTTTCCGTAGCCTGGCTCTGGCCAGGTGCCCGATGTACTGCCTGACTAAAACCGCTATGGCGAGCTGCCGCCGGTTCCTTAACCTCGCCCTTTGCTCCTGGCTAACCGGGCGGAAAGGACACCTTCTCCGCGGGGAGGAAGGAAGGTCAGGGAAGAAGAGGGACAGAGTTCTGGATTTTCCAGTCAGGCAACCGGAGGGCAGCCCGGAAGGCCTGCGAAGCCCGCGGAGCCGGTGGGAAGGTTGAAGGGTCCTTTCTCGGCAGGGCCCGCCCCTTGATCCAGTCGGGGCCCGTCGCTCGGATCCAAACCTTGCTGGCAGTAGGAGTTTGAGCCCACGCGAGCTAAGGTGAGAAGGCGCGTGCCCTCGGCTTTCCGCCTGGCCTTTCCCCGGCGAGGTCCGCACTTCCTTTCCCACCTACTATGCCCGCGGCCTCCTCCTCTCCCTGGGGCTGTGGAGTTCGAGGGAGCGGAAGGAAGCTTCTCAATGGGGCTCTCCCGTACCAGTGCAATTTGGGCAGTAATTTGGCCTAGCGTTCGGTCTGTAGCTCAGAGCAGCGGTGTTGCCTTTGTCTTTTAATTTATCACCGCATGTTAACGAACTGTTGGCTTGTGTTTGTGTCGGTTTAAAGCGCTGGCCTGTGTTCCAATGTTGTTGTTTCGCCTGCTTTGCCTGGAGCCAGGCCGGCGGCGATAGAGATTCGGTACAGGGCCCGGGGTTTTCCCCTTTTATGTTACCGAGGGTGAGTCTCGGTCGTTTGGCTTTTTCGGGACTCGAATGTGGGAGGAGCTGAGACATGCCTGTGTCCCGCTCCGAGATCCAGGGCTCAAGATTATTTTCTAATCCGGAGGGGACCCGGAGATCATCCGGTCATTCATCATCCCCTTCACTTTATCGGTGAAGCCCATGAATCAGGGTGAGTGAGTTTACCCATGGCCACAGGTGGTAGAAATAGGCCTAGAGGTCTGTTAACTTCTAGTCAAGAGCTCTGCGTTGCCTGAAAGCTGTTTTTGTGCTGGAAAGATAGGCTTGAGTCCTGGAATCAAGTGATTGACTACAAAAAGTAATGTCGAGGGCCCTCTAGGCCCTTTCACCATCCTCTCATTTAATCTTCACGATCCCAAAATTGTTATTTACATTTTGTAGATGAAGTTTGGGAGGCTCGGAGATTATGTAAATTTTCTGGTAGGTGGCAGAGCCAGGATTCGGCCATAAATTTAAGTCTCACTGTTCACCAGATTGACTGTTCCGCAGGAGAGGGAGCAGGAAGAGGCAGGGGGAAATGGCAGGGAAGTTGAGACTGAATTGAGGAGTATGGAAAGAAAGAAGAGAGGTTTCTGTTTAAAGTTCAAGACAAATAGTGAATCCCCCATCACTGTGAACACCTTAAGCAGAAACTGCATGAGCAGTGATCTCTTAATTTGCAGAAAGGATTCTTGATGACCTCCAAAGGCCCTCCAGCTCATAAGGTTTTTACAGTTCAAAGCTTGCCTCCTGCCCACATAATGCTCTTTCTGCATCTAATTTGGTGTAGCACTTACTGTTTAGATCAAGAGTGGCAAACTTTTTCTGTAAAGGGCCAGATAGTAAAGAGTTTAGGTTTCACAACCCACATTGATCTCCGTCACATATTCCTTGTTTTGTTTTGCTCTACAACTTTTTAAAAATGTAAAATCTGTTGTTAGCTAGAGGCCCATGGGTTGAAGTTTGCCATCCCCTGAATTAGGTCACGCTTTTAGCTCTTGATTTTTTTGTTTCCTGTATTCTGAGCAAAATCATAAGCTCCATCAACGGCAGAAATGTTATGCTTCTCACTGTGTCTTACCATCACCCACTAAAATTAATAGCAAACACATGTATAACCCTTACTATGTATCAGGCACTGTTCTAAGTGCCATATATATATATATATATATATATGTATATATATATATATACACACCTCACAACAACCTGTGAAGTAGGTACTTTAATTATCTACAGTTTACAGGTGCATCTTACAGATGAATTATCTACATCTTACTCCTAAAACAGAGAAAGAAAATGGCCTTTGGAGGTCATCAAGAATCCTTTTTGCAAATTAAGTAGCTTGCTTAAGGTCATACAACTAGGGTACAGCCAGGATTTGGATTGGGCGGTTTGCCTTTAGTGTTTGTGCTATTAAGGATATTGTGGACTGTGTCTTAATGATACTGTAATAATGAGCTGTTAGAGCCACTCTATCTTGCTTTCATTACTTGTTTAGCCCCTTCTTCATGTTACTTGCTCCTAGGTTCCTGCAACTTCATGCATCTTTCTATAGTTGCACACCCTACTCAAGCCTACCCAGGCTCCCCAAATCCTTGAGTCAAAATGTATTTCTTAAAGCTTAAAGCAGATGACAATAACTAGGTCATATATTGCTTAGTCCTTCTTTCTTTTGAAATCTGTCTCTACTTTTTATTAATTTTTGATGGGATGTATATTCTACTTAATTTTTTTCCCAGAAACTTCAGGAAGTCTAAAGAAAATAACTATACCAATAACTCCACCACCCAAAGATAACGACTGTTAACATTTGCTTTGTATTTTTCTGGACTTTTAAAATGCATTTGTATGTTTTCATCTATCAAGATACTAGTATATGCAGATTTTCTATAAAACTAGAATTATACTGTACATTAAAAATAAGATGCTCATTGTAAAAAAAATTTTAAGAAGACAGAAGAATATAAAATGAAAGTCCCTCTTTATCTCTTCCAGATATAGATTCAGCCTTATGGATTTTCGTCTTTCTGTCATAAGATGGAGTCTTACTATATATATATTGTTCTGCAGCCTGCTTTTTCATTTAATATATGTTGTGGACATCTTTGCATGTCAGTATATACATGTATGTCATTATGTTTCATTTTTCCTTACAAACTGCTGAACAGTATTCCATGGTATGTTTGTAATATAATTTATTTAACCATTTCCTCCTGTGTGCATCTACATCTTGAGTATTTCTATTGGCTAGAGATCTATGATTGCTACATATACAACTTGAATATTTCTGTTGCTTAAAGACCAATAAGAAGAATTACTAGGCTCAGAAATTCACAATTCAGAATCTGAGAGAGAAATAAAAATTGCCTTCCAAAGAGGCCTTACCAATTATACTTTTATCAACTGTATATGGAAGTGCTTAAATAAATCCATTCTCACAAGAATTGTGTGCTAACCATATTTTTAATTTTTGCCACTTAATAACCCCAAAATGACCTTGTTTTAATTTTTAAAAAATTTTATTGTTAGTGAGGTTGAACATTTAAATTTTTATTTATTTGACATTTTTTTTCTTCTGTGAATTGCTCATTTGCTCATTTTTCCTTTTGGTCATGTTTCAGGAAGGAGCCTTCCAGCTGCAAATAACAGAAAATTAAACTTAAATTGGCTTAATAAAGGGGATTTGTTTACTCACAGAACGGAAAAGCACAGTGGGAAGGTGGGTTTCAGATATGATTCAATCAGGGCTCTAGTTTCTTTTTTCTGAATTTTCAGCTCTGTCCTCCTTTGAGACCAGCTCTACCTTTACACTAGCTTTTATCATGTTTGCAAACTGCTCTAGCCATGCCAAGCCTCAGAAGGAAAGATGTATGTTCCAGAATTCCAGGCAGAAGACTTGAATGTCAGACTGACTAAGACCATCCCTAAATCGATACCAGTGGTCAAGGCAATACCATGCACGATTATTTTAGGCCTTGGTTGCCTGAACCAAAGAGAATGAGATTATTCTGATTGGTTTAAACCCTGGAGTTGAGCTGGATTCAGTCCCATGTAAACCACATGTGACAACTACATAATGGTGTGAAATGGATATTGGGGTGAAAACCGCAGATTGCATTATAGATTGTTTCTCTTTTTCCTGTAATTTGTAGAAGTTCTTTATGGAGTATGGGGTTTAGCCCTTTGTTTTCCATGTTACAAATACTTTCTCTGAATCTCTTGTTTGCCTTTTAACTTTATTTTAGTGTCTTTTGCTATGTAGATATTTTAAATGCTTCTTTAATCAGTTCTTTTAGTTATTCTTTTCCATTATGGCCTCTGGGTTTTATACCATATGTTGGAAGCCTTTCCCCAAGATTATAAAAATATTCTCTGATATATTCTTGTAGTAAGCTAGAAAAATATATATTTAGATTAATGCATCTGTAATTTGTACTTATAGTGTGAGCTATGGATCTAACTTTTTTTCAAATGGTTAGCCATTTTCCCAACAAATCTATTGAGTAATTCACCTTTCTCCCACTTATTTGAAATGTTATCTTTATTACATACTAAATTCTCATACACATGAGTATGCTTCTGAACTTGCTACATCCTGTTCTGTTGATTAGTTTCATTTATTACTGTGCCAGAATTGAACTGTTTAATTACTGGTACTTTATAGAAAGTTTTGGTATCTGTTAGAGCAAGGTCCCCCTTTTTTTCAATCAATATTTTCTTGACTAGTTTCATGAATTTTATTTCAAGAGGAACTTTACTAATGGGGATTTATATTCCAGACTCAAGTGGCATCAAATGTAGCTTCTGGAAAAGTGGTGTCCATCTCATGGGCCAATTTGTGTCTCCCTGGCCAGAGTCCCTTGTGTATACCTAGGCTGGTAAGCCTAGAGGTTGGACTCCTCCATCTCTTTCCAATCCATATATTTGGTAAATGTGATTTTTTTTTCTTTTTGGAAGCCAGAGGGCATCTCTTTTTAGTCAATGAAGACCTAAGAAAAGTTAAACAAGGCTTTTATATTGGCTGTTGCTGTGTAACAAATTACTCCAAAATTTAGCAGCTTAAAACAGTAAAAATTGATTATCTCATACAGTTTCTGACGGTCAGGGATTTGGGGGCAAATTAGCTGGGTCGTTCTGACTTTGACTTTCTCATGAGGTTGCAGTCAGAATGCTGGCGAGGGCTGTAGTCATCTGAAAGCTTGTCTGTGCTAGAGGATTCACTTCCAAGCTCAGTCACATGGCTGTTGGCAGGAGGTGTCAGTTCCTCATCACCAGAGCCTCTTCATCGGGCTGCTCCTGAGGTGCCAACTGGCTTCCCCTAGACCGAGTGATCTGAGAGACGGACCAAGACGGGAGCTGCAGGATCTCTTAACAGCCTAATCTCAAAAGTGACATCTCATCATTTCTGATGTATTCTTTTGTTTACACAGACCAACTATGTAAATAAAAATTCAGGGAAGTGGAATTACTGATCAAAAGTTAGGTGCAGTTGCAGTTTTTTGACAGTTACAATAATTGCCAAATTGCCCTCCATAGTGATGCATCTGTGGAGGTGCCATCAGTTTACACCCTCAGCAGCAGTATATGAGAGAGCCTGTGTGTGCAGGCTACCACATGATGAATATCAGACCTTTAAGTCAAATATTATACCTCTGTGCCGTTTTAATTTGTATTTCCCTTATGAATGAGATTGAACATCTTTTCATGTATCTAAGAGCCATTTGTATTGATATTTCTATTTCTGTGAACAGTTTGTTCATATCCTTTGCCAATTTTTTTCTTACTGATTTGTAGGAACTCATTTTTGGGAATTTAGGGAAGTATTTAATATATTTTAATATAGAGGGGTTTATATTTTTATTATTTTGAAATAATATCAAGCTTATAAAAAAGTAGCAAGTGCAGTGAATGAACTTTTTCTTCCAGTAGTTAAGATGTGATACTGCGCTATCTCTGAATACTTTAGTGTGTATCCCCTTCAAATACAAACATTCCATAAGGCATTCTGCATAATCACAATACAACCATCAAAATCAGGAAGTTCCCATTGGTAGCTTCATGATCACGTCCAGCAGGCTCTACTCCTTTGGCCCTAGAGAAAAGCATAAACTCTGGAGCTAGACTATCTGGCTTCAAATCACAGCTCTGCCTCTTCCTAGTCTTTCAATCCCTGTATGCCTCCGTTTCTCATCTCTTACGAAGGGTGTAAATAATCATGCATACTTCATAGGTCCTTGTGAGGATTAGATGGGTTACTGCTTAGATTAGTGGTTTGCATACTATGTCAGTGTAGCTATTATATTATTAGAGGAAGGGTAGTTGGTAATAGAGTAAATTTTAAAGTATTTTATAGTAGTCATGGACGAGATATCAGAGATCATAGACTACACTCTAAGCTACAAATTGTTCAAATAACCCAGAAAGTCTTTTTGTTCTTGTCTTTTTAGATTTAAGAATGACTTCCCTCTTGACTTACACTTTAAAATATCTTCCCAGTACATCACAGTGGGCCCTCAGATTTTGTAAGTTTCATTTGTACTTTCTTTTTAAGATTAGATTTGGTTGTGTAAGCATCTTGCACAGACATGGAATTGTACTGCTTTTTGTAAACACTTTATTTTGTCTTCCAGCTATGAGACCTCTGAGCTGTTCCTCCCAGTTACGAGCTGCCGCAGGTACAGTAATTTGTAAAAAAAAAAAAAAAGAAAGAAAAGAAAAAAAAAGTCTGATTTAGAAGTTAGATTCTAGAATCTAAATTTGTGAATTTTGAATAAAAACCAAAACTAGTTTGCTAACTCTCCCTTTTTTTGAGCAACATGAACATCACTGTTGCCTTTAAATTAAAACAATATAGGACCAATCAGTAACAATAGTACATGGTGTAGGGTGGGCTCGAGGATGTTGACAGGCAGCTGCTTTCTGGGATATGGAGCCTGATGGAGTCACGGAGGTTCCATGAACCTTACTGGTCAGTTTAATCAGCTACTGGCTGTCAGTCCTAGAGATGATTAGCGTACAAACACTCTGGAGACTGCTGTGGAGCCAAAAGGTAACTTTTCAAACTTTCAGTGACAGGCTTCTCTGTTAATGAATATCCTCTTAGTCCATGTACAAGAGGATGCGTGCATGAAATAGGTGTGACTGTGGAACCAGTTAATAACAGAAGGTTGTTCAGTCAGTATGAAATGAAAAAGGAAGGAAATTTGTTGATTTTATATGGTCTTTTAGACCCTTCGTAAAGACTTCTTCACTGTTGAATACATACTTTTGCAGAACCTACTGTAGGTATGTATCTTCACTGGCCAGCGCTAAAAATCCCCAGACAGGTTCTCCTTGCCTGGGTCCTGTATTGACTATGACTTTTGATTTTGGTTTTATTATGGTGTTTCTACTTGAATAATAGCTTAATAGAAAAAGCGCCTTACTAGGATTCAGAAGACCTCTGCTCTGTTCCAGTTCTACTTCTTTCTGGGCAGTTTGGCCTTGAACCGATCACTTTACTTCCCTGTGCTTTAGTTTCTTTCTCTAAAGAAGAAGAATAATTTTAGTCTTGTTAACCTCAAGTAGTTATGAAGATATTTCACAGCACTTTGAAAACTCTAAGCTCAATATAAGTACAAGGTAGGAATTCCCCGGAGGTCCAGTGGTTAGGACTCTGTGCTTCCACTGCAGGGGGTATGGGTTCGATCTCTGGTTGGGGAATTAAGATCCCGCATATCACGTGGCTCGGCTC
>NW_020175181.1:1984810-2046317 GCF_003031525.2 Neophocaena asiaeorientalis asiaeorientalis | reverse complement strand
TCAAAAAAAAAAAAAAATATATATATATATATGTACAAGATGATATTTTTATATTGTTTTACATAACTATATTATCAGGGGTCTGTTGCCTAATCTCACCTAGAAAAGTTTCACGTTGTCATGTCACAAATATATTTTCTGTGGCCTCTAAATTCTAATTAGAATATAGATTTGTATAGGCTCACAAAAAATAATTCCTTTCTATCTCATTTCACCTTTTCCCTAATTCTAATGTTCACCCAGGACTTTGCAGTCAGACAGATAGATCTGATTCTTTGCCAACCAGAAGAAGGTCACATTGCATACCAACAGAGGGAAGGCATTTTTCTGGCACATAGAGTATTCTTTTTCATATTGCTCTTAAAGTGTTTTGTGTTTCTGTCTCCCCAACTATGTTGTGAGCCCTTCTGAGACTTAAGCCTTTTAGAGTCCCTGGTGTCTAACACTGTCCTAGCGATTTCTGTTAACGTTGATGGTGATAGTGGTGCAAGAGGGCACATGATAAGACAAAGGAATGTAACCAGCTGATTTGAGGGGAGGGAGTGGGAATGTACCCATGCTGAACAGGTTTTAGGTTGCAATAGTTTTGTAACTAATTCCTCTTGAATTGCATGTGAATATGCTTGACGGTGCTGTTAGGATGAAGGAATTAGAATAGAGGGATACAGGTTTATTGATGTTTCCAGTCATCAGATTGACTGGAAATGTGTCTGATGGAAATTTTGACTTATTCAATGGCTATCTATACTATGCATCTTCCTTGACTTACAATAGGGTTACATCCTGACAAATCCATCATAAGTTGAAAATATTGTAAGTCAGGACTTCCCTGGTGGCACAGTGGTTAAGAATCCGCCTGCTAATGCAGGGGACGCAGGTTTGATCCTTGGTCCGGGAAGATCCCACCTGCTGCAGAGCAACTAAGCCTGTGCGCCACAACTACTGAGCCTGTGCTCTAGAGCCCGCAAACTACAACTGCTGAGCCCGTGTGCCACAACTACTGAAGCCTGCGTGCCTAGAGCCCATGCTCCGCAACAAGAGAAGCCACTGCAGTGAGAAGCCCGCACACCGCAACAAAGAGTAGCCCCCGCTCGCCGCAACTAGAGAAAGCTCGCGTGCAGCAATGAAGACTCAATGCAGCCAAAAATAAATAAATAAATGAATAAGTTTGTTAAAAAAAAAAAAGAATATATTGTAAGTCAAAAATGCATTTAGTACATCTAATCTACCAAACATCATAGCTTAGCCTAGCCTACCTTAAACGTGCTCAGAACACATTGGGCAAAATCATCTAACACAGGCCTATTTTATAATAAAGTATTGAATGTCATGTAATTTATTGAATGCTGTACTGAAAGTGAAAAACAGAATGGTTGTATGAGTATAGAATGGTGTAAGTGTATTGGTTGTTTACCCCTGTGATTGTGTGACTGACTGGGGGCTATGGCTCACTGCTGCCCAGCATCATGAGAGAGTATCATACCACTTCTGCTAGCCTGGGAAAAAAATGAAAATTCAGAATTCAAAGTATGGTTTCTACTGAATGTGTATTGCTTCTGCACCATCCTAAAGTTAAAAATTCATAAGTTGAACCATGGAAAGTCAGGGACCATCTGTTTATCTATATATCTATATCCACAGACATACATATATATAAAACAATGGTATAATACATGGCATGTCTTCTCTCTGCTTTGATTGATTTTTTTTTAAATGAAAGGTTTTTTTGTTTGTTTATTTATTTATTTTTGGCTGCGTTGGGTCTTCTCTAGTTGCGGTGAGCGAGGACTACTCTTCGTTGTAGTGCGCGGGCTTCTCATTGCAGTGGCTTCTCGTTGCGGAGCACGGGCTCTAGGCACGTGGGCTTCAGTAATTGTGGCACACAGGCTCAGTAGTTGTGGCTTGTGGGCTCTAGAGTGCAGGCTCAGTAGTTGTGGCACACAGGCTTAGTTGCTCCGTGGCATGTGGGATCTTCCCGGACCAGGGCTCAAACCCGTGTACCCTGCATTGGCAGGTGGATTCTTAATCACTGTGCCACCAGGGAAACCCTGATTTTTTTTTTTTTTTGGCTGCGTTGGGTCTTCGTTGCTGTGCATGGACTTTTCTCTGGATGCGACGAGCGGGGGCTACTCTTCATTGCGGCGTGCAGGCTTCTCATTCTGGTGGCTTCTCGTTGCGGAGCACAGGCTCTAGGCACATGGGCTTCAGTAGTTGTGGCATGTGGGCTCAGTAGTTGTGGGTCAAGGGCTCTAAGCACAGGCCCAGTAGTTGTGGCACATGGGCTTAGTTGCTCCGTGGCATGTGGAATCTTCCTGGGCCAGGAATCGAACCTGTGTCCCCTGCATTGGCAGGCGGATTCTTAACCACTGCGCCACGAGGGAAGCCCTGTGCTTTGATTTTAATTATGTATGTGAAATACAGAATGTGTATGTCAGCCATAGAATACTAGGTTTGGAGTTGGGAGGAGTGCTTGAGGTAATCTAATCTAGCTCCCATATTTGCAACTAAGAAATTTTTGGCAGAGCAGGGACTAGCACCCAGATATTTTAACCCCCTATTCAGATTCTTATACTACATTGCTACTGAGTGCGCATAGCACTGTGGAATATATAAAGAGCCTTTGAGAAAATTCTGAAGTGATTAGGAGCCAGTGTGCGCATGAAACAGAATTAGAGTCCTTTGGGTGACTGTTGAATATATAGTGAATATTATTTTTAAATGTGACTTCCAGTATTACTTTAATTACTTTATAATATGCTAAATTGTTTGGCCAATTTTTGCCCCATAGGTTGCCCTAGAAGTTAAGAGGCAGGAACTACAGGTGGCTGTAGTTATCAGGGAAGGCTTTATTTAGGAGGTGGAATGTGAACTAGGCCTTAAGAGTAGGTAAGGATTAGATGGACAGAAAGGAGCCACTCAGGTGGGAGGGTGTATGAATGAAGGCAGGGGGTGTGCAATGAAGTCAAGGCTGTGAGGGACTGGGGGCTTGCTCATCTTGCTACGTGTTGAGAAGTGGTGGAGAACGTTTTTGGATCATTCAGTTGGAACCAAGTAAAGCAAGGAATTTGTTAGAAGAGTTAGGAATTTGAATTTTATTTGGAAGTGTGTAAAAGGAACCATGCGGTCAGTTCTTAAAAAGTGGAATGATGTGATGGTATGTCATCTGACTTTTCCTCTCATCACTTTATTCTGTCCAAGGTCAGTCACAAGTAATCTGCAGATCTTCAAACTTAGCGGCCTTTTTTCAGTCCTCATTCTCCTCGAGTGTTGAAATATTTGACCATCCTCTGCTCCTTGATACTCTCCTGCCTTTGCTTTCATGTACTGTTTTCTCCTCAGTCTCCTACTACCTCTCAAGTTTACCCTCTGTCCCACATTTTCTCTCTGCCCTCTAAATGTAGGGAGATCATAAAACCAAGTGTCTTTTATTGTGAGTAAGGGGCCCACTCAAGTTAAGGATAAGAGGGCTTGAATACTACAGCTAGGGAGGTATTAGGAACCAAGCAGCTCTAGGGGCAGCCACTTTGTCTCAGTCATGGCCACATGGTGTGTCACTTTCCTGGCCTTCCTGCTGCTCTTTATATATATTCTTCTTCACTCCTCTTGCTGGCTTCTTTGCTCGCTCAGGGTTTTTGCTGCCCCATAACTCTGCCTTAAGAATAATTTCAGTTTATTATCACCCTGGTTCTTCCTCATGGCCTTTTTTCAGCTTCAGCTAATTGGTATTTTTCTCCATGCTTTGCTTAGATTCCTGTGAGAGAGAATCAGATGCAGCTTATCACTTGTGGGTAGATGACGTGGGTTACTGGTTGGCCACTCTGTGGATTGACTTCAGGTAGTCAGGTAGTACCCACCCTGAATCTAACCAGCTTTGGGCGTGGGCTTAGGGACATGACGTCTATGATTGCCCCTTTGCAGGGACTCTAAGCAGGGCAGCTCCATTTAGAGGGGCTGTGGGTGGGCAGGCACTGCAAAATATGTCTCTGCTTTTCTTCTTTTGTTTTGAGGGTAGAAAGCGAGATTTATTGAGTACGCTGCAGGGGAGCAGCGGGCGCGACCAGGAGGGGGTCTTCCCTGGGAGAAGAGAAACTGGGCTTCTTTTTGGTCCCTTTTGGTCACCCTTGGGTTAATGTTCTACCCATATGGTGGTTAGGACTGCGTATGTCGTAGCTCAATCTTCCTGGTATACCAACTGCTTGTGACTGTTGGTAATTTCCATTGGGGGAGGGTGTGATTGTCTTATCTTGAAAGGACCTCCCCAACCTAAGATGGCTATTGTATTGTTAAGCTCCATAATTCCCCCCAACAGATCAGCAAAGTCAAATCACTGACATCTGGGTGACAATATCATCTCATGCTACTTCTGCTGAGAAGGGGCGATGTGGGGTCCCAGTTGGCTTTGCTGATCAGCTATAGGGCTGTGGGATAGTGTGTGAATAGAAATTTGGGGAGGCCTGTTCAAGAGTAGTCAACTATATTGATTCTAGAGGTTGGAATCCTTGTCTTGTCACCATTTGTAGCTTGATGGAATGAAATCGTTTTTGTAGTGACTCACTTGAAGTACCTGGAAATGTTGGTGGATCAGGATGGACGGTCCTCAAGGGAAGATGGAAAGAGAAGGGGAATCTCACAGCATGCCTGGATTCACCAAGCCGCTGCTGCCGACTGCACCAGGCATTGGAAGTGAGGAGTACCAAGGCTAGGGCCAAAGGACATTGCCACCCGATTAGGCAGGGACGGTTGGTCGGTATGGGACTGGGTTTTAGGTCCGCTGAAGAGTCGCCTTGGCCAGGATACGCAGTCCCCGGTCTCCAGAGACCTCAGACCATCGGCAGTGTTGAAGAGGAGAAAAGACCATTTCCAGAATGTACCCCTTAGGGTGAGAGCAAGTTGGAGTCTCGTCCTGGAGGCCTTTGGGTTCCACCAAGGAGTAGACATGGCCATTTGCCCTGAGTCAGCAGGCCGATCGCTACCTGGTGGAAGACGGATCAGAAAAGGCAGAGAGAGGAGAGAGCAGTCTGATCCCTGTACTGGCCATCAAAATGCCCACAGTGTGGCGATGGGGCTGGCAACATGGGTGGTAAAAGAATTTACCAAGCCAGAAGTGAGGGTAGAAAGCGAGATTTATTGAGTACAACGTAAGGGAGTGGCAGGCAAGACCCAAGGGGGCATCTGCCTCTTCTGTATTCTAAAATGCATATATATCATGGCTCTCCCAGCTACACCTCACTTCTCTTTGGAGCTTTAGTTTTGCATTTCTAGCTCTCTGTCAAATGTACATATCCACCTGGGTGTCTCTCCATCACCTCAAAGTTAGCATGTTTAAAATTGAGGTCACTTTTCTTCCAAAACCAGTTCTTACTCTGTGTAGAATAACTAGGTTTTCTTAGTCTCTAAGCTTCCTTTATAATCCTGTTTTCCTTTCTTTCCATATCCGATTGGTCACCAAAATACATAGTCTTCCCTTATAAAATCTCTTGTATTGGTCCCTTCCTTTCCATTCACAATGATACTGCCTTTATTTTGGCCATTAGCACCACATGCTTGTTTTTGCTACAGTCTCCTTGATAATCTCCACGTGCCTTTGTCTCCTTCACCAACCAATTAGAGCTGCGAGGAGAATCTTTGTACCCCATTTTATCATGACTCTTAGCTTTCACTATTTTCTTAAAGTTGGTTGTAGATATTTATCATAAGTAGCTCTCTATGACATAAGTGGGTGTGGTAAGGTGATTGTTAAAATTTTATTCCCAATTCTTTAGGATTTTTCTCTATCTCTGGTAATGAAGGAATAGTGATAGGAGATGAATTTCAACATTAACAGCAATAAGAAAAGAATGAGACACATGTAGATACACAAACACAGAGATCTTCCAGCTATATTGTTAAGTCAGAAAAGTAAACATAATACACAAGTGTGTGCATGTACATGCATAAAAAGAAAAAAAGTGGTAAAGTATATACACCAAATTAGCAGTATCTACCTCTGGGAAGGAAATTACATGGCAGCAGAGGACATAAAGAGGGAACTTTAGTTTTACTCTCCATATTTTAGTTATGTTTATCTTTCTCTTCTTTTAACCACCAGGATATGTTCATGTTTTATTTTTTAATTAAAACATTAGAGAAAGGTTGCTCTCTTTTTTTAAAATTTATTTTATATATTTATTTTTGGCTGCGTTGGGTCTTTGTTGCTGCACACGGGCTTTCTCTAGTTGTGGCGAGTGGGGGCTACTCTTCGTTGTGGTGCACAGGCTTCTTATTGCAGAGCACGGGCTTCAGTAGTTGCGGCTCGTGGGCTGTAGGCATGTGGGCTCAGTAGTTGTGGTGCACGGGCTTAGTTGCTTCGCGGCATGTGGGATCTTCCCGGGCCAGGGCTCGAACCCGTGTCCCGTGCATTGGCAGGCGGATTCCTAACCACTGCGCCACCAGGGAAGCCCCAAGGTTGCTCTTTTGATGTTAGAAAATAACTAGACAAATTGAGCCAGAATTCAGGAAGCATTCTGGGTTTTTGTAGAATGGTAGTAGTCACCAACCAAATGCCTTTATTTCTACATAGAAAAGCAAGAATATTAAGCTATATGAAGACTAAATGATATCAGTCATTGTAACTTCTAATATTAAGGGCAGACTTAATTGGTTGCTTTCAGTGGAATAGATTGTCAAACATTTGATTAAAAAAACCCAAAAGGGCTTCCCTGGTGGCGCAGTGGTTGAGAGTCCACCTGCCGATGCAGGGGACACGGGTTTGTGCCCCGGTCTAGGAAGATCCCACATGCCGCGGAGCGGCTGGGCCCGTGAGCCATGGCTGCTGAGTCTGCGCATCCGGAGCCTGTGCTCCACAACGGGAGAGGCCACAACAGTGAGAGGCCAGAGTACCGAAAAAAAAAAAAAAAAAACACCCAAAAAACAATTTGTTAATGCATAAACAACCTTATCATTTTTTTTTTTTTAGTTGAAGTGGTTTAGTAAATGACAAATGCAACTTGGCATTGAATGATATAATTCTTCTTAGAATGTCTGTCTTTAAAAATGTAAAAAGTCATTTGACTTCATATATTTTATTTTATTTTTTTAAGATTTTTTTGATGTGGACCATTTTTAAAGTGTTTATCGAATTTGTTAACAATACTGCTTCTGTTTTATGTTTTTGTGTTTTTTTTGTCCCCGAGGTATGTGGGATCGTAGCTCCCTGACAGGGATCCAGCCCGCACCCCCTGCATTGGAAGGTGAAATCTTAACCACTGGACTGCTAGGGAAATCCCTGACTTCATATATTTTAGTTAATTGTTCTTTGAACTTTCTCTTAAAGCTGTCAAGGCGAAATCAAAGCAAACCTTAGCCAAACCCAACATGAGGAACATTGTGGTGGTAGATGGTGTCCGCACTCCATTTTTGCTGTCAGGCACTTCGTAAGTATGAAATGATTTTGCTACATGTTCTTTCTTTCTGTCTTTTTCTTTTTTCTCTCCAGGTGTATTGAGGTGTGGTTAACAAATAATGACTGTATATATATATACACATTATGGAATGATTACCACAGTCGAGTTAATTAACACATCCATCACCCCATGTACTTTATTTATTCCTTTTTTTTTTTTTTTTGCGGTACGCGGGCCTCTCACCGTTGCGGCCTCTCCCGTTGCGGAGCACAGGCTCCGGACGCGCAGGCCCAGCAGCCATGGCTCACGGGCCCAGCCGCTCCACGGCATGTGGGATCTTCCCACACCGGGGCGCGAACCCTCGTCCCCTGCATCGGCAGGCGGACTCTCAACCACTGCGCCACCAGGGAAGCCCTATTTATTCCTTTTTTTAAGGCACTTTCAAAAGGGATCTTTGTCAGTGTAACCCAGGAGGTAATACTATTGCTAGTGGACTAATATATGAAAAACATTTTCATGAAATTAATACAGAATAAGTCAAGCCAGTGGTGAAATAATGTGACAAAATTTGTTTTTTTATCCATTCTGCTGAGTAAGCCTCATGTAGTGTTAGATTGAACCAGTCATATTTTAAAAACCTAGTGTGGGACCAGATAGTTTGCTTCTAACAGAGATATCCTTTCCTCATCTGAAGATAAGTACTGTACGTTGTTTCTGTGTCTCTTCAGAAGTTTGAATATGGAGGATGTGGGCCCATGGGCATTCTGAAGGGCCTTTAATCTGTGGCTTTGGTTTCCTGGAAATTATCAGAGTTGGAGTTGATGGACTGGTCCAGACCCTGGTACAGCACAACCCCAAATAAATGGAATAAGGATGATCCTAGACCAGCCCCCAGGTTCCCCAGAACCAAACTGCTATTCTCCCTAGACTTTTCTCCTCCTTTTTTGTCCCCAAGTGAGGCCCAGGCTGTCAAAAGTTGACGATGGACTTTGGGAACTAGGTGCAAACTAAATGAAACATCGGTTCTATTCTGTTTAGATTGTTCTATTGTTTGTATTTTGAAGTAACAGTTACTAACTTAAAAATATTGCTAGGGAATGCCAGGCATCTGCTAAAAATAACGAGACCTTTCTTTACTAATATGGGAAGATCTTGAAGATACGTTAGGTGTAAAACGCAAGGTTCAGAGCAGTGTATATAATGGCACCATTTGTGGAAGATACAGACCTGTGTGTGTGTATGTGTGCACGCGCATACGTACACAAACAATAAACATTCATTTTTAAACGATGGTTTAGAACCTAGAGAGTATTTTTCTTATGTAAGTGAATGCTGGTGAAGTTTCTTCATTCTCCCTCTTCTCTCAATATAGTATTAAAACTTTCCTGTACTGATACAACAGCAGTAAGAGTAAGAATCTGAAGCTTTAGCGGCAGGGAAGTGATAAGAGGGGATCCTCCCTGTACTCAGCAGTAACACGGTAGGAAAAGAAAGATCCATCAAGAGAAGAAAGTTCTTGGCTAGGAAGACCATTTTTTTGTAAGGGCTGTTTGTATACTGTGTAGAAGTTTGATTCCGACTGTTTTACTAGCTGTTAAAAAAAATACAAACATGCTCAACTATATTTACTTATATTATTTAAACATTTGCTTTGATAATTGGTATTTGCGTGAAGTTTGAGATATTCAGCACGTTAGCATAGGGTTTATTCCTTTTGCTGTGTTTTATTATTGTGTTTTAGTTTAATTTAGGATCCTAATTGAGAAAGAAGATAAAGTTCATGAGTAATTTAGTGACACAGAGAAGAGCATTGAGTAACATAAGAAAATATAATTAATAGAGAAGAAAGAATAAAAATTTTAAGGTAATATTCATGTACAGAACAAAAGTGACCAAAAAATAATATAGAAGGAAGAATTTATGAAGAAGACAAATAGTTAAGTCATATTATTAATCTTATGATTGAGGTGACAAATAAGTCTTCTATAATAGAAAATCATTTTCTAGGTAGAAAAAGATCTTTTTCTGTTTAATTTGAAGAAGCTTTGCTTTCAACTTGAGTGATATTTGAAAGGCCAAGTTTTTCTTAGAGGTAGAAAGCACTTTGGAAGCACTCCTAGGCATACACTGCAGCAGTGACATTTGGGAGTCTATCAGGCATCCTGGTAGAGAGGGGTATAGGAGCATGAGAATAAAGATTGTAAAATGCTAAATAATTATGGTTCAGACATTTTAAAATTGACACACAACTTTTTCCCAAGTTCTTCTGCTCTAAATTTGAGGGAACTGGTTTTACCTATGAAAGATTTTTAAAACTACTGATGATTCTTCTGTGATTCAGAGTAAAAATAAAAACAGTTTTGGATTTTTTAGGTTTTAATTTTTAGGAATTTAAAGAATGAATATTCTTATTTAATCCAATGGTTAAATCTTTGACTTAAAAATAAAGGGCAGTTGTTGAGAGTCCGCCTGCCGATGCAGGGGACACGGGTTCGTGCCCCGGGCCGGGAAGATCCCACATGCCGCGGAGCGGCTGGGCCCGTGAGCCATGGCCGCTGAGCCTGCGCGTCCGGAGCCTGTGCTCCGCAACGGGAGAGGCCACAACAGTGAGAGGCCCGCGTACCGCGCAAAAAAATAAATAAATAAAATAAAGGGAATTTATTTTTTAAATTTAAATAGACAAACAGAGTTCACATCCACATCTTGGTTTCTAAATACCCATTCTTCAGTAGAAGGAACCAGGCTTCCTAGAAGAATGACTAGGTCTGGGCCAAAAAAAAATACAGGATGCACCTGGAGCATTTTGGAGTGCCAGAAAGTAAAGAAGTGCTTAAAAAAAATAGGGCTTCCTTGGTGGCACAGTGGTTGAGAGTCTTCCTGCAAATGTTAGGGACACGGGTTCGAGCCCTGGTCTGGGAGGATCCCACATGCCATGGAGCAGCTAGGCCCGTGAGCTACAACTAATGAGCCTGTGTGTCTGGAGCCTGTGCTCCGCAACAAGAGAGGCTGCGATAGTGAGAGAGAGGCCCACGCACCACAATGAAGAGTGGCCTCCGCTTGCCACAACTAGAGAAAGCCCTCGCACAGAAATGAAGACCCAACACAGCCAAAAATAAAAATTAATTAATTAATTAATTTTTTAGAAAATGGAGCATGTCAATAGGACACAGGACCGGGAATCCCCTGGCAGTCCAGTGGTTAGGACTTGGTGCTTCCGTTGCCAGGGGCCCAGGTTCAATCCCTGGTCAGGCAACTAAGATCCTGCAAGCCATGCGGCTCCGCCAAAAAAAAAAAATAGAGACAGGACCAACCTAAAATAACTTTCAATGACAAAACCTGGAACAATTTAATTAATAAGTTATCATGGTATTATACCATAACCCAAAGAATACATCAGATATCTATGAGTTCAATCTGATATAAATAAATGATTGAATAAAAAATAAAAGAGAAGGGACAAATCTTTCTTAAAGAATAATTTCAGGGCTTCCCTCAAAAAAAAAAAAAAAAAGAATAATTTCAATTAATACATGCAGAAGGAATGAGGAAAATAAATAAATCACCATTAGAACACTACAGGAATAATTGCTGCAACCAGGATCTACGAATGAATGCTAAAATTAGTGGGTGAGAAATGTTAAGAAGAAACAAGATATTTGCATAGCCTCAACTCTCTCCCCTCAAGTATTTATTAACTACTGTGATGATTTTAACATGTGTCCATAATTTCTTTGTTACTTTTTACACTAGGAAGTAGAGCTTAATTCTTCTCCCCTTGAGTAAGGGCCAGAGTAGTGACTCATTTCTAACAAATTGAGTTCAGAAAGGGAAAAATAGTGAAGAAAACTGTACTTTAACCAAGTGATCAAGTTAACATCACCAGTAATAAGTCATGTTGCTATCACGTACACTCTGATAAGAAGCAGTGGGAAGCGCACTTTACCTCTGTGATACACTTCCCTCATATCCATAACCCCAGTCTTCCAAGTGTCAAGGTCAAGAAAGATAAGGAAATACTGAGAAACTTCACTGATTGGAGGAGATTAAGGAAGCATGACAACAAAATGCATAGAAGCATGACAAAAAAATGCATAGATTAAGGAAGCATGACAACAAAATGCATAACGCCCTTTTACTGGAACAGACCAGTAAAAGGGCGTTAGTGGAAAAACTGGTGAGGTCCAGATAAAGTTAGTAGCTTAGTGAATTGTATTGTGCCAGTATTAATTTCTTAGTTTTGACAAGTACATCATGGTTATGTAAGATTAGCTTTAGAGGAAGCAGGGTAAAGGGTATACAGGAACTCTGTTCTATCTTTCCAATTCTTTGTAAACCTCAAATTACTTCAAAACAAAATTTTCTTAAAAGTCCTAATGTATTGCTCATGTCCCTTGAGACATCACAAAATAAATAATGAATTTTAAAAAAATAAAATAAAGGAGGGCTTCCCTGGTGGCATAGTGGTTGAGAGTCCGCCTGCCGATGCAGGGGACGCGGGTTCGTGCCCCGGTCTGGGAAGATCCCACATGCCGCGGAGCGGCTGGGCCCGTTAGCCATGGCTGCTGAGCCTGCACGTCCGGAGCCTGTGTTTCGCCAACGGGAGAGGCCACAGCAGTGAGAGGCCCGCGTACCGCAAAATAAAATAAAATAAAATAAAATAAAGGAGAACTTAAAAGGTGGGGTTTAAATAAAAATATTTTATTAAATAAAATATTAAATGTTAAATATTTAACACGTGTCATGCTGAACAATACGATAGTAGGCAAGATTCTTGTTCGCTTCTTAGCCAGCTCTAAAGGAGTCAAGGCTTGCCAGACTTTTAAGGCTGACAAATAGCAAAGTCACACTATTTCTTCATTTGGGATGATGTTAAGTGCATTTATAGCATCATATGTTAGATTATTTCTTTAGGTATTTCAAACAGAATGAAAAACATTTTTTATTAAAGCTCTAGGCTTTTGGTTTAAATTATTTTCTTTCCCCAGATATAAAGACCTGATGCCACATGATTTGGCTAGAGCAGCGCTTTCGTAAGTAAATGCAGTTTCATTTTAGTTCTTACTTCATTAAAAGTACTCTTCTCCAGTTTTTACGCTTGAAATAGCATGTTTAATGGAATTTCCATATCTAAGATATGTTAACTTTTATGTGGTGAGAAAAAACAGTAGATTTTATCAGATTCATTTATTCTTCATTTTAGCCATACGTGCTACACAAATTCAACCAGCTGGTGAATGTCAGCGACCTTTATTTTGTAGGCGTGACTGTTTCTTGGCATGACAGTATTCCTTAATGAGTACTGTAGCTAGCTGCCGGTTGTAAACAATGTAGGGCTAGATTGATCAGGCTGGTCCTGCGTTGATCAGGCTAAATACAATACATATATTTGATGATTATCTTAGAAACTTCATACTGTACGAGGATAGCTGAACAAATAATGCAAATACAGATGCAGAACCTGTGTATACAGAGGACCAACTGTACTCCGCCATTTTATTTAACGGACACGAGCATCCTCAGATTTTGGTATCCCTGGTGGGATGGTATGTGGTTATTTATCTAGAAAAAAGCCTAGAATGAGCCCTGAAGGTTTTTGTGCAAACCAAATAAAAATGTAAAATTAGATGTGGTTGCATGAGATTCAGATGGAAGAATAATTTGATGAGAGTCAACATGTAAGGCAGTATCATTCATTGATGCTTTGCCTTTGTGTCTTTAAGCAGCTACAGGTCTTTCATAGTTTGAAAAAACCCTTCTTTGTACCTTTTTGCCCATCTTGTTCTGTTTGTCCTCTTCCTGCCAGCCTCTAAGAATGAATGAAAGCAGCAGTTGCTTTTCTTTTCTTACTATCCATTTATTCTCCTTAATCCCATAATTGCTTCCATTCCCATTGCTCTACAGTATCTATACTTTGGAAGCTTCTCTTAATAATGACTGTGTAATCACTAAACGCACCAATGTTTTCTCAGACCTCAATGACTTTGTCTTCTGTAGCATTTGACACTTTCAGCTGTGCTTGAAACTGTCTTCCTTTGACTTCATGTTACGCCATTAGGGTTTTCCTTCCATTTTCTGACTGATTCTTTTCTACTTCTTAAAAAACTGGATCCCTTCTTCTATCTCGTTTTTAAAGGTATTTTGTAAGTTTTAGTCCTTAGAACTTTGCATTTCTCTGTATGCATGCTTTTCCCTAAAAATCTCATCTACTTAATCTTTATTTTTTTATGTAGAGGACTTCCAAATCTCTATATTTGACCTGTTTTCTTAGGTATCTCAAGCTCAGCATGTAAAAAATAAAAATTATCTTTTCCCTGAAGCCAGCTTACTTTCCCATTCCTGATAATGGTGCTGTTTCTGATTATGGTCCCAGGCTGGAGATTTACAGGTTTTTCCTCAACTTTCTGTCTTAAAAAATGTCAACTGTACAATAAAATTGAAAGTGAACACCTAAATACCCCTCACTTAGCATTAATAAGTGTTATTATTTTGCCATGTTTTCTATAGCTATATGGTTTGAAGCATTTGACATTGTTTCAGGCATCTTGATGCTTCAGCCTTAAATTCTTCAGCTAGTACTCCTAAGAATGAGGACCTTCTCTGTTATCCACAATACCATTACCATAGCTAAGATGATAATGATTGTATGATAACTTCTAGTATCCAGTTCATAGTCAAATCCCCCACCCTTGTTCCAAGAATGCCCTTTCTTTTCATTTTTTTTTTTTTCCAAACCAGGACCTGGTCAAAGTTCATATTACAAATGAACATGTCTCTTTGGTCTCTTTTAATTTAGGATATCCCTCCACTCTACCCGCCACGAGAGTGACTTTTTTGAAAAGACCAGGCCAGCTGGCCTGTAGAATGTCCCACATTCTGGATGTTTCTTCGTAGTAATATTTAACTTTCCTCTGAATTTTCTGTAAACTGGAAGTTAGATGTCTAAGCTTGATCAGATTCAGGTTAAACATTTTTTGGTAAGGATGCTTCATAGGTAAAGCGCATGGGTATTGCATCATGTTAAGAGGTGCATGATGTGTAATGTTAAATCTAATCACTCGGTCATGGTGATCAGACCACTAGATCTCTTGATTATAAAGGTGTATTTTTTTCCTCTGCAATTAGTAAGTCACCTGTAAAGTGATATCTTAACACCATGTAAACATCTTGTTCCCCAACAACCTTTGACCAAATGGTCTTAGCATTCATTGATAATTTTTGCCTGGATTAGTTATTACATTAGAGATTACAAAATTATGACTTTGATCATTCTTTTATTCCTCCTGTATTTATTGGTTGGTATTTTTCTGTAAAGAACAGCTTTCCTTTTTTTTTTTTTAAGTGATGTGGACTTATAAATTTTTATTTATTAATTGTGTTAAAGCCAAGCTTGGTCACTGTTCTTTTTGAAGCTCAGATTATCCCATAGTTTATCTGTGGGAGTTCCTTCAAGTTGGCTTCTATGGCCCCTTTGTTTTTTAGTATAATATTGTTTTTTGAGTGTAATTTGCATACAATAAAATGCACATATTTTTAAGTGTATAGTTTTATGAATTTTGTCAAATGTGTACACCCTTGGTCCTGTTTTTGCTATGGTCCCATTAATCTTTGAGTGCTTTCTTATTTTTGGCACAAAAAAGATCAGAGAGGTTCACTTTGTACTTTTCTTGCCTTAGACCTGGCCTCAGTCATTTTTTAAAAAGTTAATACCTTTAGGGCTTCCGTGGTGGCACAGTGGTTAAGAACCCGCCTGCCAATGCAGGGGACACGGGTTCGAGCCCTGGTCCGGGAAGATCCCGCATGCTGTGGAGCAACAAGGCTCGTGTGCCACAGCTACTGAGCCTGCGCTCTAGAGCCCGCGAGCCACAACTACTGAAGCCTGCGCGCCTAGAGCCCGTGCTCTGCAACAAGAGAAGCCACCTCAGTGAGAAGCCTCTGCACCGCAACAAAGAGTAGCCCCTGCTCGCCACAACTAGAGGAAGCCCGCACACAGCAACAGAGACCCAATGCAACCAAAAATAATTAATTAATTAATTTTTAAAAAAAAGTTAATACCTTTGCTAGTAAATGGCATTTAGAAACCAAGGCTGAGTTCAAGATGTGCTCATTCCTACTGGAGTGTTATTGCTTCTAGTCTCTACCAGTGATCAGAACTAGAAAAATATATGTTATTTAAATTGTGTTTATATTGATATTTCAAATTTAACATAACTGGGATTTTACTCTTTAATTTTCTATTTGTTTCTCTTTTCTTCTTTTTTTAAAAAATATTTATTTATTTATTTGGTTGCACCAGGTCTTAGTTACAGCAGGTGGGCTCCTTAGTTGTTGCATGCGAACTCTTGGTTGCAGCACGCATGTGGGATCTAGTTTCCTGACCAGGGATCAAACCCGGGCCCGCTGCATTGGGAGCTCAGAGTCCTAACCACTGCACCACCAGGGAAGCTCCCTCTTTGATTTTTGACTGAAAACTTTGGGTTTATGTATCTGTTTTATCCTATTTCAAATTATTTTTTTTTTAATTTTTTTATTGGGTCATAGTTGATTTATAATCTTATGTTAGTTTCAGGGGTACAACATAGTGATTTAAAACTTTTATAGATTATATTCCAAATTATTTATGATTCTTCCTATTTAAATTGAGCATCAGAGGTTGACTTTTTAAATTAGACTTTAATTTCTTTGTTAAGGCGCCACACGCTTGTCAAATTAAGGAAAAGATCCAATCTCTACTCTTAAATCCAAAGTTAACCTTTTATCCAAAGTTAACTGTAGTGCTTTACGTTATGGCACTATCTTGAATGTGTGAAATGTTTCTTTGCTTTGGACTTCTGCTGGCAGGGGTTTGTTGCATCGGACCAGTGTCCCAAAGGATGTTGTTGATTATATCATCTTCGGCACAGTTATACAGGAAGTGAAAACAAGCAATGTGGCTAGAGAGGTGAGTAAAACAAACTTTGTACTGTTTAAAGATTGATAGGAGAATCAATTTGAGTTTTAATTAACAGAATTTGCTCTTTAAAAGTTTTTAAAATTCATTAAAGTTATATTTGACTTAAATGTGATTTTACTACTTGAATTATTTTATATTTAAAAGAATTATAGTATAAATCAAATGATGTACACTATACTGGAATATATTTATACTATATACCAAATCAGTTATTTAAGCTGGTTTGTGATATTTTAGTTTGTTTTCTCTTAGGGAAATAGAGATTATGACAAAGTGTGGTTGATGTGACTTTTAGTAATGCTAGATATTGTGGCCTCTAACTTAAAATTTCAACATTTTACAAAGAACTTATTTCATAACACGGTTTTTGTTGGAGGTAGCCTTGCTTATTCATTTTTTCCCTTTGACTAGATGGCACATAGAGCAGTTTCTTTTTTTAACTATTTCACAGGTGTTTACTTTTACCCTAGTTGGCAAAGCGCCATGTAGTGTTTATTGGGCAGCTGAGATATGACAGGCCTTGGAACTTCTGCAGCATGTTCTACAGGCATTTCATAGTGAATAGTCCAGAAACATTTTCTGGGCTTTGTTTCAATTCAAAAGTGGCTATTTGGGTAAAGTTGGCTCCAAAGCACATTTCAGTGTGCTAAGCGTTTTCTTTATTTCTGGTTTGTGCTTGCCATATTATTGTGTTCTGTATAGTTGGAAGGTCAGTAACTTTCACCGCTGTCAGCCAAGAGAAGGGGAAACGAGCAGGACTGAAAGTATTTGTTTTGTCCCCCCTTTTTACTCATCAGTATATGTTAAGACTGCTCAAGGCCTGGTGTTACCGAAGTCCGCCATAATCAGCTACTGTATATTGTAAGGGAGGCAGGAAAGAATTAAGAACAGGAAGAGAGGGGCTTCCCTGGTGGCGCAGTAGTTGAGAGTCTGCCTGCCGATGCAGGGGACGCGGGTTCTTGCCCCGGTCCGGGAAGATCCCACATGCCGTGGAGCGGCTGGGCCCATGAGCCACGCCCGCTGAGCCTGCGTGTCCGGAGCCCGTGCTCCACAACGGGAGAGTCCACACAGTGAGAGGCCCATGTGCCGCGAAAAAAAAAAAAAGAACAGGAAGAGGGTTTTTTTTCCCGTCCTGATTTTTTTGTTTTTCCTGGACCTTCACACTTCTAAATGTATCAGATATGACAACTTCATGAGTATATCAACATTTTCGACTTTTATATTCTGAAAAAAACAAAGTGACTCTTGTAAGAGTGCTTAAAAAGTAAATATTAAATCTGTTTCAGTTTTCTCTATATTTCTATTCTATCCCAACACTAAAGCCATAATGCTTTTTTTTTCTAAATTTTTTTCTGGAAATTTTATGTCCATATGCAAATCTCAGCTATTGATTGACATGTGGTAGATTTCTTCTCCCAGCTCTGTACTAATACTAAAGGCTAAATTGAGGGGATATATTGTAAGTATGTCTCTCTATAGTTGTTTTGTAACCTAAAGGCTACTGTGACTTCCAGCTAGAAAACTTTAAGCACCTGTTGTCTGTATTAATAGTGTAATAATGAAATCCTGAAAGGCTTCTGCTGCTGAGTTCCCATGAACCTGACTTCACTGAAAGGCCTCAGCATACTTCCCTGCTCTCCAACTTAACTAAGAGGCATTTTCCTCCTTTCCCCTCATTGTACTATCTAGAGCCTAAGCTTGCCTTGAGAGCTATTCAGACTTTAAATAGAAACATGTAGACAAGGTTCACCATCAACCACTTCTATTTAAAGTTCCTTCAATCTTGAGAGTCATCTGGGGCCAAGGGTGTGACACAGGCTAGAAAGGACCACGTGAGGATCAGGCCATTACAACCTCAGTGCCCTTTACACTTGCCCCACTGGGAAGCTCTCCTCCCCTTCCCCTTGGAGACTTGCCTCTCTCTTCCTTCTGGGTTGGTTTACATTGACAGGCTGAGGTGCAGTTGCCAGCGGGTAGTTTTCAACAGAGTGTTGGGCACTTAGTATCAGGCCTCACTGGAAAGACCAGAGTAAGGTCATGTTGCATGTACACTACGGTAACACATTTCTGTCCCTGTGGATTATGGTGAATGGTGGTAAATGCAGTAACTAGTATAGGTAGTATAAGTATGAAGACAAAAATCAGTTAAGAAGCAGAACCCTTTAATCTCAGCTTTGGAAACATGTTAACCTTACCAAATTATAGAAAATCTTGTATTCTGAGGATAAATAGTTTGAGAAAAAGGCCACTAAAAATTAATTCCCTTAATAGGAACCAGAATTTCATAGTAAATGATGGTGGGGGAGATGAGCTGTTGAGAGCTTTGTTTTTAAAGTGAAAATTTAATATTATAAAAGTAAGTATTTTATTTTTGCACCTATGCATTAGTTACTTACATAAACAAAAATGGAATCAGGCATTCATTGTTTTTTTGGCAGCATAATTTACTCAATAAATAGTATAATAAAATAATAGATGTCCTCATGTCCATTTTTAGATTAAAGGAGGGCCTCTGTTTTTCTCAAGGCCCCTCAAATTACTCTCCTTTGAAGCACCTCTTGTGTCATCATCCTGACCAGTTTTCTCATTTCCAGTTGTTAACTGTTAACCCTGATTTATCAGAGGTTCACTTGAGGCTCAGGCAGTTTTCCAAAATTTCTTTCATCAACTTGAACTCTTGCATGTTTGGCGTGTTTTCCAATTCCTCTTTGCGTTGGATCACGGTGTGCTGTCCTGAAATATCAGGCAGTCAGTGAAAGTAGAGACGCGTGTAAGCAGGCAGGGACCTGTGTGGGAATCTGTTCATGAGGAGTCAGTTCTTCAGAAATGATTTTCATGTTTGATGACTTTGCTTTACTACTAAGCCTTATAACTGCAGGAACATAGATCATGAGAGCCCCACACCATGATATAGGTCATCATTCCCTCAATTGTGTGTAGCAGGTTTACTTTAGGTTTACTTGCAAATTTAAACAAGTTAAAATCAAATTACATATTAATGTCCTTAAAGCTCTGAGAAAAGCATTGCTAAGAATTTAGGTGAACTGCAAGACTGTTGTAGGCTTGTATACCACACTAGAAAATGGCTACAAGGAGCTTGGCAGAGTGCTTGTCGGTTAATAGCTAGACAAAAAATTAGTAAACCGTTTCTGTGATGTGCTTAGTTTTATTTTAAATATTACTCTATGGATTATTGACCTCAAATCCTTTCCTGATGTACCATACAATGAAGTATCGCTTAAAGTGCCATTTACATGTAGCACTGCCTTCCTAAGTGATGCTTTCATTCACTCTGTTTCCTGAAGGCTGCCCTTGGAGCTGGCTTCTCTGACAAGACTCCTGCTCACACTGTCACCATGGCTTGCATCTCTTCCAACCAAGCCATGACCACAGGTATGTTTTTTTGACCACAGAAGGTACATGTTGGTTCTCCTTTGTCTTTTATATGATCATTAAAAACTACTCTTAACAGAAATAAATGATCTGTGTGTTTCAAAAAATAAGGTAATGTTTAAAGTTTTTGTTTTTGTTTTTTTTGCGGTACGCGGGCCTCTCACTGTTGTGGCCTCTCCCGTTGCGGAGCACAGGCTCTGGACGCGCAGGCTCAGCGGCTACGGCTCACGGGCCCAGCCGCTCTGCAGCATGTGGGATCTTCCCAGAGCGGGGCACAAACCTGTGTCCCCTGCATCGGCATGCGGACTCTCAACCACTGTGCCACCAGGGAAGCCCAAAATTTTTTGATTTTTGACAGTAGTTCTCAGCCCTTTTTCCTGCCCTCCGTACCTGAGGACCACAACCGTTCTTGTAGCTTCTCCATCAGTAGTGTGGCTGGCTATCTCAGGGATTGTTTATTGGAGGGATACTTCCAGATTTGAGGCATCAGAAGTTTATAACCTGCTAGATTTTAGTTAGGTGATTCTAATATGATACTCCCCAACGAAGATTGTGGCCTTCCTCCCTCTACCATTGTCACAGTGATAAGTCACTGCTTTAGGTGATACAACTCTTTTCCTCTACTTTTTCCCCACATCTAGGCATTTTTATAATTAGTTACAAATTCTCCTAAAAAATGTAGCAAATCTGTGGGACATTTTGTAGCATCAACCCTTATTGTGAAAAGACAGGAAACATGAAAGATATGGTCATCATGTGCTCTCTTAGTGACATCAAGTCCAGGTTGCCACCTAAGGGGTGGCAGGGGATGAAGCCAGAGGCAGGGATGGGGGCATTCTCCACTCCACGCAGCCTGGGACTGCTTCTGGGTAAACTGACACAATACTTGCCAGTGGCCATAAAGAGGGAAAGGGGCTGTCTGCTATCTAAAAGCCAGAATTTCTCTAGCTTCTAGTAGAAATTGAAATTCTCTTTATAGGAAAAAAGTCATTATGGAAACTAAAGCTGGGAGCATATAAAATATGCCCAAAGTTCTGGTTTAGAATACGATTTGTTTGAGAGTTGGTCCAGTGGATACTTCCGGAAGTTGATGTCCATACAGCCTGAATGAAACTTGTTTTTCTCCAGTGCGTTGAATGTATTTTTAGTCATTTCAAAAACTTACCCTAATCCCTCTGAAGAGTTAAAAACCTTAATTACACATGTTGTACAATGCTAGTAACTATCATACGAATTTTAAATCAAGAAGCCTAAATTTAAAAAAAGGAAAAGCAGCTTAAATTACCAATGACCTGTTTATCTATACAAGAGATGCTCATGTACCTGTGCCCTGTGCCCTGTAGCTGTCGGCTTGATTGCTTCCGGCCAGTGTGACGTGGTCGTGGCAGGCGGTGTAGAGTTAATGTCTGACGTCCCTATTCGCCACTCAAGGAAAATGAGGAAGATGATGCTGGATCTCAGTAAGGCCAAGACTCTGGGTCAGCGATTGTCTTTAGTCTCTAAATTCAGATTGAATTTCCTGTCACCCGAGGTGAGAATTGTGAACGCTTACATAAAGACTTGTGTTGCCGAAGCATCCCATTGCAGAGATTTAGACTTAGGGGAGACAGCATGGGTTCAGCTATGCTCTAGCAGTTGCAGATTCTGTTAGTTACAGGGAAGGGTTAATTATTTGGTCAAGATGGAAAGAAAGAAAAAGTAGTGGTTCGAAGATTTGAATTTGTAAGCCTTTTTAGAGATGCCCTGCTCAGAAAGAACTTCCCTTGTCTTAGTCTTGATTGATAGTAGACTTTAACTTTCCCAAATAACCCTGGGTGTGGTATAGCACCTGTGAACAGTGTGCCTGGTCCTGAATATCTCCTTTCCCAGCTTCCAGCAGTGGCCGAGTTCTCCACCAATGAGACCATGGGCCACTCTGCGGACCGACTGGCTGCCGCCTTTGCTATTTCTCGGCTGGAACAGGATGAATATGCACTGCGCTCACACAGCCTGGCCAAAAAGGCACAGGGTGAAGGACTCCTTTCTGATGTCGTGCCCTTCAAAGTACCAGGTGAAACAGTTTGCTTCACTTCGTAGGGGAGAATGCTCTTAATGCTCTTGATACGTGTTAGGGGGTTCTGCATTTCTTCTAAAACTCCAAAGACCCCGAGTGACTTTCCAGTAAATATGATGGTTCTCTTTCCAAGACACTCAGCCTTTATTCTTAAACATGGACTCAAGTTTCAATCCTTGTTGTAACAGTAGGTAAACATTTTTTTTAAGATTTTATTTTATTATTTATTTATGTATTTATTTTTGGCTGTGTCAGGTCTTAGTTGCAGCACGCGGGATCTTTGTTGAGGCATGTGGGCTCCTCGTGGCGGCGCGCAGGCTTCTCTCTAGTTGTGGCCTGCGGGGTTTTTTCTCTCTAGTTGTGGTGCACGGGCTCCAGGGTGTGTGGGCTCTGTAGTGGCGGTGCGCAGGTTCAAGGGCGCGTGGGCCCCGTAGTTTGCGGCACACAGGCTCTCTCGTTGAGGCGCGCGAGCTAAGTAGTTGTGGTGCTCAGGCTTCGTTGTCCCAAGGCACGTAGGATCTTAGTTCCCTGACCAGGGCTGGAATGCGTGTCCCCTGCATTAGAAGGTGGATTCTTTACCACTTGACCACCAGGGAAGTCCCTGGTAAAACTTTTAAAAAGAGAAATTTTTACGTCTCCTTTAAATCTTGCAGATATGTTTTAGTTCTTATGTGTATGCCTGTTTTTAAAATTCTTCATTCATATCTCTTCTGTATAGAAGAGCCAAATGTGAATGAATATCTTAAGAAAATAGGGTATCCTTTCTAATGTTAAATCATTTAGATTATTTCCCAAAAGTCTTAAGAATTTATTTTCAAATTTGGTAATACCTTGATAACTATGAAAGGCTTTCTTTTTAGTGAATATCTGTGGTTTACATTTTATTTGTTCTTGTAATTTTTAAAGTGTATTTCTCTGGAGAAGATATATAATGCTTGTTGTGCCTTAGAGTTAAAAACTTCATATTTTTATAGGAAAAGATACAGTTACTCAAGATAATGGCATTCGTCCTTCCTCCTTGGAGCAAATGGCCAAACTAAAACCTGCATTCATCAAGCCCTATGGCACAGTGACAGCTGCAAATTCTTCTTTTTTGGTAACTATGTGTGGTATATGTGTGTTTACTAGTGATCTTTTATATTTGTGTACTCTCAATAGAAAAGCCTGAAATAGAGTTATTTGTGTGTATTATGAATAGAGACTTAAAAATATACTTCCTCATTACAAAGATAATATTAAAATAGAATTACAGTTTTTTAAAGCCATAGAAGTCTCCTGACCCAGTCACCATTCTGTTACAAAAAAGCTGTTCTCTTCAGGCACTTCAGCAGTCAAAAAACTTAGACTGCCTGTGCTAGGCACTGGAGATGAAAAGAACCGTTTATTGTAATGTAGTGAGAAAGTGCTGTGAAGGCTATAAGCATAGACTCTTGGGGAAGATACATAGATGGGTGAGTCAAAGAGGCTTCTTAGAGGAGGTGACCCTTGCTCAGAGAATCTTGAAGGAAGAGTACAAGCCAATTCAGGTAGTGTATAAATGGCATTCTAGGCAAAAGGAACAGCAAATGAAAATCAGGAGTTAGTTACGAGAGCAAGGACCTCTTTGGGGAAGAGCTTGGTTGGAACATAGGATATGAATTCAGGGAGTCGTATAAGACTTGGAAAGTAGGCAGAGAGAGTGACGAGATACATCTCCTAGCTCTGATTGTTAGAAAATTATGTTTTATGCCGGCCCCCAAATTACTTTCCTATAAGCATCGTGGAATAAATCTACCCTCGTTTTCTGTTGTTGTTATTTTACTTATATGCAGGTAGCTTCATGTCCTTGCTTGGGTTTCTTTTCTTCTCCTCAATTGAATGTCCCTGCTGATTCTGCTTCTGCTTGGGAGATGTGGTTTTCCTTCTCCTACTACCTTGGGTGTAGTCTTCTGGATAGAGTTCATCTGGTCAATGTTTCTTTGACAGTGTAACTCCTCTACCCAGGTATACAGTCTAGAAACATAGGCAAATGTTTGACATATTTGACTTTGGTAAATGATGATTTAATGCCTGCTCTTGAGCTCGGGCAAGGGTGCCTGAAGTGGTTCCAACAGGATGATGTACCACTCTGTAAAGCCTGAGTGGTGAAGGGCTGGTTAGGTGATTATTTCCAAAACCAAGTTGGATGATAGGGCCATATGGTATGGGTTACACTCTTGGCAGATCTGAGCCCCCTTGATTACTTGTGGGGTGTGCAAAAGGTTCAGGTTTATTCATCAAAAGTCAGAAACACGAATCGTCAGAGGTAATGCATCACAAATACGTGGATTTTCAGAGGTTTTGTTAACGCACCACATTCACTGCAGTTTTGCACAACTGCACATTGAATATGTTATTGATGTGATATCATTATGTATAGTCACCTGTGTTTCCAGACTTTATGCCCGCCTATCAGTAGTGGCTACATAGCCTCTTCACAGTTACTGAGTTGTAAAAATATGGTCTGATGTGGTAGAAATTGTTTTGATTTTGCAAATTCTAGGGAGTAGTTTCCTTTCCTTTGGAAAAATGGGTTTTTTTTTTTTTTTGAGCTCTCTTTTTTGAAGCAATGGTAAAGGGCTTTTGTGAGTGGTACTTCTTTGTCCCCCAACTTCTCAGTTGTCAGTTGGAAGAAAGCACGTTGGGTAGGTCCAGAGAGGGAAGGCCATGGTTCTTATGTTCTCAGCTATCTACCTATTTCTTCTTCTCCGATTGTTATAGTCTATAAATAGAAGAAAATCACCTCAAAGCCACAGGCAGAAAGCAGCTGGGAAACAGTCCAGAAAATGTAAAAATCAATCAGTAAATGAGAGATTTTTTTGGAGATTGTTTTAATTCATAAAATTCCTCATATTCTGCACTAAAAGCAAAAAACTTTTAGTTTATCATGAACACATATTTCTAGAGTTACCTATTCTCCTCATCCATTTTGATAATTATGGTACTTTCTGAATATGCTCTTGTACCCTCGTCTTCCAAAAGTGGGTCGGTGTGTGTGTTTGACTTGTGACCTAACGATGGATAAAATGAAAAGGTTTTGTTATATAGAGGCACTGTATAAGTGTCACTGGTTGGTAGATTTAGGAACAGGGCATAGAAGGTGGCTGAATAAAGACCACCAGAGAGGCTGCAGAATTTAACATTTTTGTTCCGGTCAACATTTCAGACCGATGGTGCATCTGCAGTGCTGATTTTGGCAGAGGAAAAAGCTCTGGCCATGGGTTATAAACCGAAGGCATATTTGAGGTAAAGTAAGTGTTCAAATAAATTACCTCTGGTTTCTTTATTTTAGTACTAGAGCTAACTCCTCTCTTCTTTTACCTAGGGATTTCGTGTACGTGTCTCAGGATCCAAAAGATCAGCTTTTACTTGGGTAGGTAGCAGTGTGTATCCTAGGATTATAATGAAAAATACTTGGTTACCAATGTTTCTTACATAGATTTTAAAGTACATTAAGCCCTGAGTTCATAATTGGCTTGTGAGTTGGGTTTTTTAAATAATAATAGTCTTTTATGTTGCTTTATCATTTTATAGTTTTGGAGTCTTTTCCACTTTTTCCTATACTTTTCTACTTATAATTAAAATATATGTACAATTTTGTATTTTTGTTTTACATTAAGATGTCATAAGCATTTTTTTCATATTGTCACACACTCTGCAACAGTCTTCAGAATAGCTTTTTATAAAAGCCTCCTAATGCTTAGACTCCTCTCCCTCCCTCACGAGGCTCTACCCTCACTAGCCTCCATTATGTCCTTTAACTAGCCATACCCCTTCTGATGCTCTACCCTTTGAACTCTGTGTTCTTCTAGCTCTTCACATTATTAATTTGTCCTTCTCATTAATTGTTTACTTGCTTATTATCTATTTCTCTGAGTCCAGAATATCAACTGCAAAGGGCAGAGGCCGTGTCTGTTCAGTTTAATATTGTATCACCAACACTTAATATTTGTACAGTAGAATCAGTGAGTGAGTGGAAGACACTCTGATAATTATGTAGAACTCAGTTTGGGGAATATGAAGGAGCTCTTAGGTTAAAAATTAAAGTTTTAATATTGTATCACTTATTTTTTTCTTTTCAGACCAACATATGCTACTCCAAAAGTTTTAGAAAAGGCAGGATTAACAATGAATGATATTGATGCTTTTGAATTTCATGAAGCTTTCTCAGTAAGTCACTTTAAAGACACATATCAAAGGACTATAATCATTTAATATGAGTAAAACAAGAGTGGAGCTTTATATTTGACGTACTGATTTACACTGCTGGGAAGGGCGTGATGGGAGGAATCCAGGGCCACACACACAGTGCTAAAAAACATACCTTTTGAAGCTGTCACTTTGAGGCCCTTCAAAAGTACCAGATTGTTTCTTTGGGAAATATTCACTGAAAACTGATTTAAAGATTTGCTTAGCTTTAAAGTTAGACAAACTCAAAGAACGCCTTGAGGGACATTACTAACAAGGTCCTTATTGAGTTATTTTCCTTTCTAGGGTCAGATTTTGGCTAATTTGAAAGCCATGGATTCTGACTGGTTTGCACAAAACTACATGGGTAGAAAAACCAAGGTAAGTTTCTGGTTAAACATATGCTCGAGGAACTTCCCTGGTGGTCCAGTGGTTAAGACTCTGTGCTTCCACTGCAGGGGGGCACGGGTTCGATCCCTGGTTGGGGAACTAGGATCCTGCATGCTGTGCAGTGTAGCCAAAACACAGCTTGAGTTTCCAAAGCACTTTACTATTTGGAGCTTTAATACCTGCTGATAAAAATATGAAGAGGAAAGCTGCTGCTGCTTATGCAGAATTTTGTGTTTCATTACATATATTTATTTCTTAGTTGAAAAATACCTCCTGGAAATTCTTTAGAAAAAAATAAAAGCAAGGATAAAGAAGGTGTGGCACATATATACAACTGAATATTACTCAGCCATAAAAAGAAACAAAATTGAGTTATTGGTAGTCAGGTGGATGGACTTAGAGTCTGTCATACAGAGTGAAGTAAGTCAGAAAGAGAAAAACAAATATCATATGCTAACACATACATATGGAATCTAAAAAAAAAAAATGGTTCTGAAGAACCTAGGGGCAGGACGGGAATAAAGATGCAGGCGTAGAGAATGGACTTGAGAACACGGGGAGGGGAAAGGGTAAGCTGGGATGAAGTGAGAAAGTGGTATTGACATATATACACTACCAAATGTAAAATAGCTAGTGGGAAACAGCTGCATAGCACAGGGAGATCAGCTCGGTGCTTTGTGACCACCTAGAGGGGTGGGAGAGGGAGGGTAGGAGCGAGACGCAAGAGAGTGGAGATATGGGAACATATGTATATGTATAGCTGATTCACTTTGTTATACAGCAGAAACTAACACACCATTGTAAAGCAATTATACTCCAATAAAGATGTTAAAAAACAAAAAATAAAAGCAAAATTTTAAGTTGTCTTTGTTCATCCATTCTGATGTTAGATGAAAAATAAGTGGGCCCTGGCTTTCAGAATTGATTTAGACTCTTTCTTTTGCAGTAAAATAACTTGTGATTTGTCTTAAGTTAGTTACTTCCCTTTATTGCCATCACTACTTGTTAACTACGAGCCTTGTCTGATTCTTAAGTAAACTCATCTTTATATTTGTGTCTATTTTTGTGGGAGCCAGGTTGGATCGCCTCCTTTGGAGAAGTTTAACATCTGGGGTGGATCACTCTCCCTGGGGCACCCGTTTGGAGCCACTGGCTGTCGGTTGGTCATGGCAACTGCCAACAGATTACAGAAGGAAGGAGGCCAGTATGGGTTAGTTGCCGCCTGTGCAGCTGGAGGGCAGGTATGTCACAGAAGCATCATAGGAGCTTCCAGAAAGTCATTTCCTTGGAAACAAAACAAATTCATCCAAGAATGTTTGATTTAGCTTAATTTGAAACAGTCTTAGAGCGAGTTTTCTGATGACAGACAACTGGGAAAAAAGCAGCCCATTGGGCTTCCCTGGTGGTGCAGTGGTTGGGAGTCCGCCTGCCGATGCAGGACACATGGGTTCTGCCCCGGTCCGGGGGGATCCCACATGCCGCGGAGTGGCTGGGCCCGTGAGCCATGGTCACTGAGCCTGCGCGTCCGGAGCCTGTGCTCCACAGCGGGAGAGACCACAACAGTGAGAGGCCCACGTACTGCAAAAAAAAAAAAAAAGCCCATTTTTGTGGGGAGGGAGTACAACTTAAATTCTGATAGTACTTTGAAAGGAAGAATCTATTTAAATCCAAGTTATTTTTTTCCCCTAAAATAATGTTTATGTTTTTTGTTTATAAAAGTTATATATGCTGCTTATGGAAATTATGAAAATACAAAAAGTATTTAGAAAATAAAATTATAATCACTTATAATCCCCTCATCAGACACTATCATTATTCACACTTTGATATATTTTCTTCTTTAATAATAAAATTTTATCCATTTATCTAGTCACCATGAGATGTTATCCATAAAATCTCTCCAAGTCTTTCTTGAGAACTGAACTATACCTTAATGGAGAATTAATTTGCCTCTGGATAACCTATTGCTGTTTAGCTGAGGAAAATTATGGTTTTCTACAGATTTTTTTTCTATCTGCTTTACTTGTGTTACTGACGAAACTTCCTACCTGCCATAGCATTTCACGTGGGAATAAAATCCAAAAGGAAGGCTGGTTGTAATCTTTTTTTTTTTTCCAACCCTGATGGAAACAGATTTGATTTTTCTCCAGATCACAGAAACTATCTGTTGCCGACCAAGATGAATAAGATACGTAAAAGTATAAACATCTTACGTTTAAAAGCCTTTATTTATGGCTTTTTCTCAGAGACTTTGAAGAAGCAAGGGATCAGTTCTTTTTAGGTTGGAATATTTTAGACTTCACAATCAGAAGTATTTTCTAATCTGTTGTAACTTCATTTACAGAAAACCATGGTAAATCAGGACTGGAGCCCTCCCTCTTATCTTCCTATGCCAAATTTAAATGTGGGAGGTAACTAGTGCATAGCATTGTACACAGTGCATAGTCCACATAGGTTAATGTCCTTTGGTTTTGAGTGTTTGTTCCCTAATTTTTTAATCTAGCACATAGAGGATTAATAACACAAAACTAGGTGCTTTTGTGGGTGAACAAAGAATAATATCCAGTATTATTACTTACCTCTAGAAGTTTACAGTATAGTGAAGAAGGAGATGATACATCTTAGAAACTAGATTAAACTTGGCATTGTTTCATCAAGAGCCAAATGCGTGCTACAAACATGATTAGGTCAAAGGAGGAATCCATCATTGTGGATCAGGGTTTCTCAGCTCTGGCACTAGTAACATTTTGGGCCAGATAATTCTTTGTTGCGGGTGAGGGGACTGTGCTGTGTGTTGTAGGGTGTTTAACGTCTCTACCCACTAGATACCAGTAGCAAACCACCCCCCTCACTCCACCACCCCCCCGCCCCCCTGCCAACACACACAGTTGGGACAACCAGAAATATCTCCAGACATTGCTAAATGTCCTCTGGGGAGGGGAGGGAGCAAAATCACTGCCGTTGAGAACCACTGATCTAGTGCAATATAAAAGATTTGGAACATGAAAACAACACAGTTGAAATAAAACAGGAGAAGGAATATTCTACCTTATTATGGGCCCTTCTAGGACAACCCCAAGTCAGTCAATCCTTCCCATCCATATTCTTTTGTTTGCTTGTGCCTGTAGCAAGGTATTTAGCAGTTTGTTTTGAACTACAGTGTATATTAGATTGAGGATACAGACCGTGTAGCAAAACTTTGTACCCACACAGTGTTCAGCTTGGTGCCTTATAAATAATAGTTGTTTAATAAATATTTGTGGGGATTGAATTGAATCTAGAAGCAGGGAGGTTAGTTAGGCTATTTAACTAGTTTGATAGCAGTCCAAAAGATAGAATGACTATGATTATCAGATAGGATTTAGACTCATGAAGTCATTAATTTCTATACTAGGTTTCAACTAGGGAGATAACTTGGATATAGCACTGTGCCTAGTACTAGGAAAGGGATTTTCTACCTTTTTACCTTTGTGGGACCTCAAATCATCATCTTCACCCGCATAGAGTAGTAAAGAAGAGACCAGGTTTTGGAATCATCTGGTTTCAAGTCCTGACCCTGTTACTTAATAGCTTTGTGGATTTGGATGAGTAACTTAACCTCTCAAAGCCTCAGTTTTCTTACCTAGGAGAGAGAGAAGGCTGTTGTTGGATTCACTGTATTGCGTTTATTTTTATACAGCTAAAAAAGCCCCTCTGGCTTATTTTAATAGTAACCACTTACGGAGCATCTACTAGGAGTCAGACCCTTCTAGATAGACTCTGATACACATGTGTATACATGTACGTGTGTGTGTGTATACATACATTGTATGCTATCTAATGCTCACAAAAATACTCTGAAGTGGGCACCATGAACCCCATTTTAGAGAGGAAGTTGAGGTTCAGAATGGCTAATAACTTTCCCAGGATTGCACAGTATTTGAATGGCAGAGCCAGGATTAAGTTCCAAAGCCTATATTTTTCCCATTGTTCTATGCTGCCTCTGTACTGGCTGGATTCATTGCATTTGATTGCTCTAATTGAACTTTTTTTTCCTTTACAGGGCCATGCTATGATAGTGGAAGCTTATCCAAAATAATAGATCAAGAAGAGGTGACCTGGAGTTTCTGTGCAGCACTCACCCTAGGCAATGCCATTTCAATGCACTACTCAGTGACATCCGTAGTTCCTAGCTCCTCTTAGGAAAACAAAATTTGTGGCCTTCTGTTAAGCACTTTGCAGTTAAACCTTGCCAGTGTTCTGAGCTTTCCAATAATCACGGCTTATTACTCTTTCAGGAATTTCTTAGTTACCAGAATCTCTCAACAGTGATAAGTTTAAGCAATTGTGTTTGGTCTCTATTTTTATGAAAGACTGAATGAGTGGTTGCAATTTTGGAAAGAATTTAGCTGAGATTTGGAATCACCTTTGTAACATTTGCAAATTATAGCTCATTCCTATTTGTGACCTAAAGATAAATGTTTTCTATAAAATACAAACCAACGTGCCTAAATTTAACTTAATTATGGAAAGGTAATTTAGAATCTAAACGTCACTGAAAATTTACAGTAAATGTTTAGATATATAAATACCATGTTGGTTAACCTTAATAAAGTAGAGAAGTATCAGAGAACCATTTGCATTGTTTTATTAGAGGTAAAAGGTGGTTCTCTTGCTTAGGGACAGATTTTGCCTTGGATTACTCATTTGTAACTTCTAACCATTTTAGTCAACCATGAAACCGCTAGGATCATAAAGAAGGTCCTGCTTTAGAATAACACCATTTTTTCCCCAGTGCCCAATTGAAATAAATTTATTTTATCGTTTGAAGATGTTTCTGTTTGCCGGGTTTAATGAAATGTAAAGAAATTTCAAAAATTTGGTCAACATACTAAAAATTCTCTGTTTTTTGACAACCGAACTGCATTAAATAGCATGTATGCTAGTGCATTGCAGAAGCAAAAGTCTCAGTTGCAGCTGTTCATGGAATTTCATTTAGGTCTGTGAAAGTTACTGGCAATCAGAATCATACGCTAGTTCAGGGACAGATTGGGCAAGGGAGCAAGTGCTAACCTCTTAAAAGGTTATTTGAGAGTCCCAGCTTTATTTCCCCATGATTTCATTGGTGAATTCCACCTAATGTGAGTTTTTAATACTGCAAACCATTATATTTACGTATCACAAGTATTAACTCTAGATAAGTTAAATATAAAAGATAAAAAACTTTTTAAGCGGCTTCCCTGGTGGCACAGTGGTTGAGAGTCCACCTGCCAATGCAGGGGACACGGTTTCGTGCGCCGGTCTGGGAGGATTCCCCATGCCGTCCAAAAAAAAAAAAAAAAAAAAAAAAAACTTTTTAAAATTTAGAAAAAAAAATACCACTATGACCCTTAGGTTGGGGTGGGGAGAATTTCTTAAATAAGACATTTAAAGTGTTACCATAAACGAAAAGATCTATAAATTGGCCTATGTTGAAATAAGAACCTTTGTTCTTTATATGATAGAGTGGAAAGACAAGCCACAAATGGGGTGAAGATACAGATATAACTTACAGAGGATGTGCATATATATATCATATATATGTACATATATATATCTTATCAAAAATATATCTTTTATATCTCTATCATATCATACATATGATAGATACCTTACAAGATATATATGATATAGATATATTTTACAAAGGATCCAGGGTGTATACAGAATTCCTGTCAATCAAAAAGAAGATAGGGACTTCCCTGGTGATCCAGTGGTTAAGACTCTGGGCTTCCACTGCAGGGGGCTCGGGTTCAGTTCCTGGTTGGGGAACTAAGATCCCTCCCGCATGCCGTGCGGTGAGGCCAAAAAAAAAAAAGAAGAAGAAAGATAACATCGTAAAATATGGCAAAAAATATTAACAGGTATTTTTTTAGAAAATAATGTACAAATGCAGAATAAACATGAAAAGATGCTCATTAGTAATCAAGAAAAACCAAACCAAGATCATGGTGAGGTATTATTTTATACCTACTAGACTGACAAAAATGAACAGGACTGAGAATACCAAGCGTGAGTAAGGATGTAGAACAGTAGGAACTTTTTATACACTGCTGGTGAGAATGTAGATTGATACAACCACTTTGGAAAACAGTCTGGCATTATCTTGTACATTTGAATATGATACATGGTTTATAATCCAGCTTTTCCACTCTTGGGTATATTTCCTGGAGAAACTTGTACATGAGTACCAGGAGACATGTACAAAAGTGTTGATAGCAGCATCTGTCTAATAGCAAAATATTGTAAATAACGAATGTTCATCCACAGCAAAGTTTTAAAAATAAGCAAAACTAAGTACATTTCTAGGATGCCTATGTACAAGGTGAAAATATTTTCCAAAACAGTTAAGAAAAAAGAAATCTTACAGAAGAATGCCAAATAATATATGTAGACCCCAGGCTCCAGGAGGTGGATCATGCTCTTCCCCTCTTGAGTGTGGGCTGGACTTAGTGACTCAATTCCAGTAAATAGAGTGTGAAGACAGAAAACAAGGCAACCTTAACAGTGGAGAAACCTGGCAAACACTAGTTTAACCAAATGACCAAGGTTGTTAGCGGTACTGTCATGTGGATATCACAGACCTCCTGGTATGAGGTCATCAAAAGGGCCCTTCACCTTAGTGGTATTCTTTCCAAGTACTCATAACCTAGTCGATTGATGAGAAAACGTCAGACAAAACTAAATTGAGGGACATTCTACAAAATTCTTCACCAGTACTCAAAACTATCAAAGTCATGAAAAATAAAAGAATACTGAGAAACTGTCACAGACCAAAGGAGGTGAAAGAGACATGAGAACTGAATGTAATGTAGTATCCTGAGTTGGATTCTAAAACGGAATAAGGACACTAATAAAAAAAACAACTGGTGAAATCTGGGGTTTAGTTAATAGTTTAAAAAGGAACCCATATATAAATTCACATATAGTGAAATTATTTTCTAGGAGAGTGCCAAGACAGTCTTTTCAACAAATGGTGTTGGGAAAATTGTATATCCACATGCAAAATAATGAAGTTGGACCCCTGCATTAAACCATATACAGAAATTAACTCAAAACAGATCAAAGACCTAAACATAAAAGCTAAAATTATAAAACTCTTAGAAGGAAACAGGGAAAGCTTCATGATACTGGATTTGGCAATGATTTCTTGGATATGACACCAAAAGAACAGGAAAGAGAAAAAAATTGGAGTTCATAAAAGTTAAAAACTTCTGTACATCAAAGGACACAGTGAAAAAGCAACCTATGGAATGGGGGAAAATATAAATCATATCTGATAAGGGGTTAATATCCAGAATATATGAAGAACTATGCAACTCAAGAGATAGAAAACCCAATTTTAAAATGAACAAAAGGGCTTCCCTGGTGGTGCAGTGATTGAGAGTCCGCCTGCCAGTGCAGGGGACATGGGTTCGATCCCTGGTCCGGGAGGGTCCCATGTGCTGCGGAGCAGGCTCATGCACTGCAGCTGCTGAACCTGTGCTCTAGGGCCCACGAGCCACAACTACTGAGTGCGTGCCACAGCTGCTGAGGCCCACACGCCTAGAGCCCGTGCTCCACAACGAGAGGAGCTGCCACAATGAGAAGCCCGTGAACCACAATGAAGAGTGGCCCCCACTCGCCGCAACCAGAGAAACACCAGCGCACAGCAACGAAGACCCAACGCAGCCAGAAACAATAAATAAAATAATAAATTTATTTAAAAAATTAAAATGAGCAAATAATTTGAATAGATATTTCTCTAAAGAAGATGTACAATGAGCACATGAAAAGATGTTCAGCGTCACTGATTGTTGAGGAAAGGCAAGTCAAAACTACAATGAGCTGCTACTTCACACCCAATAGGATGGCTGCTATTACGAAACCTGAAAATGACAAGTGGTGAGGATATGGAGAAATTGAAACCTTTGTGCACTGTTGATGGGAATGTAAAATTGTGCAGATGCTATGGGAAATAGTATAACAGGTCCTCAAAAAATTAAAGGTATTGGGTTGGCCAAAAGGTTCGTTCGGTTTTCTTCTGTAAGATGGCTCTAGTAGCACTTAGTCGTCTTTAACTTCATTCAAAACAATTTTGTTAGATTGTACGTGACAGCTGTCACATCAGCGTGCATTTAAGAAAAATCAAAATTGGTAAATTTTTGTGTAGCCATTTTAGTATTGAAGATGGAAGAAAACATTTTCGGCATATTATGCTTATTTCAGGAAAGGTAAAAACACAAACGAAATGCAAAAAAAAAAAAGATTTGTTCAGTGTACAGAGAAGGTGCAGTGACTGATCAAACATGTCAAAAGTGGTTTGAGAAGTTTCGTGCTGGAGATTTCTTGCTGGATGATGCTCCATGGTCAGTAGACCAGTTAAAGTTGATAGCGATCAAATTGAGACATTAATTAAATCGAGAAATTAATTGAGAACAATCAACATAATACCACGCGGGAGATAGCCGACATACTCAAAATATCCAAGCGCTGAAAATCATTTGCACCAGCTTGATTATGTTAATCACTTTGATGTTTGGGTGTCACATAGGTTAAGTGAGAAAAACCTTCTTGACCATATTTCCGCATGGGGTTTTCTACTTAAACGTAATGAAAACGTTCTGTTTTCATCAATAAAACAAATTGTGATGAGTTATGAAAAGTGGATACTGTACAAAAATATGGAACGGAAGAGATTGTCGGGCAACCGAAATGAACCACCACCAACCACACCAAAGGCCAGTCTTCATCCAAAGAATGAGATGTTTTTATGGTGGGATTGGAAGAGAGTCCTCTATTATGAGCTCCTTCCGGAAAACCAAACGATTAATTCCAACAAGTACTTCTCCCATTGAGACCAACTGAAAACAGCACTTGACAAAAAGCGTCCAGAATTAGTCAACAGAAAACGCATAATCATCCATCAGGGTAATGCAAGACCGCATGTTTCTTTGATGACCAGGTGAAAACTTACAGCTTGGCTGGGAAGTTCTGATTCATCCTCTGTATTCACTAGACATTGCACCTTCGGATTTCCATTTATTTCGGTCTTTACAAAATTCTCTTAATGGAAAAAATTTCAATTCCCTGGAAGACTGTAAAAGGCGCCTGGAACAGTTCTTTGCTCACAAAGAAAGTTTTGGGGAGATGGAATTACGAAGTTGCCTGAAAAATGGCAGAAGGTAGTGGAATAAAAGGGTGAATACATTGTTGAATAAAGTTCTTGGTGAAAAGGAAAAATGCGTCTTCTATTTTTACTTAAAAACCAAAGGCACGTTTTGGCCAACCCAATAGAATTACCATATGATCCAGCAATTCCAGGTCTAGTATATATACAAAAGCATTGAAAGCAGGGTCTCAGAAATATTTATACACCCATGTTCATAACAGCATTATTCACAATAACTAAAACTTGGAAACAACTCAGGTGTTCACTGATGGACCAATGGATAAACAAAATGTGTATATACATGCAATAGAATACTATGTAGCCTTAAAAAGGAAGGCAATCTTGTCACATGCTACAACATGGATGAAGCTTGAGGATATTATGCTAAGTAAAACAAGCCAGTCACAAAAAGACAAATACTGTATGATTCTACTTGTCCCAGGTATTTAAAACAGTCAAATTCATAAAGACAGTAGAATGGTGGTTGCCAGGGCTTGAGGGAGGGGGGATGAGGGGTTGTTTATTGGGTATAGGATTTCTGTTTTGGAAGATGAAAATAATTCTGAAGATTGGTTGCACTACAGTGTGAATGTACTTAACACTACTGAACTGTATACTTAAAAATCATTAAAATGATAACATTTTATGTGTATTTTACCACAATTAAAAAAAAATTTTTTTAAGGTAAGGGAAAACATTCAGAACAGAAGTTACCTCTAGGTAGGGGACAGTGGAATTGGATTGGAGAGGAGCACACAGGTTAAAGTTATGTACTATTTCAAAACATTTTATATGTATAGAGAGAGCCACGTTATTTTCATTAGCATGACTGCTACAAAAGATCATCCTTGGCTGTGGTGATTATAGACACCTTCTTGATGTTTGTTCTTAAATATCTTAAACTGATTATGTTTTTAAAGATCCCAACTTAAAAGTGTCTCTCTTTTCATGTAAAACTTTAATTAGACCCTCTGTTCCACCAAATAACCAATTGAGAGTGGAGCCTTTATTTGCCCTCATCTTCTTTCATTCAAATTTCAGAAGGTCAGCTCCCCAACTTCTCCCCACCCTCTCCCCACCACTCTTCCCTGCCCCTAGCTGTTTGCTTCTCCGCCTGTCTTCTCCCCCATCCTTTCTCAGTTTTGCTTATTTCTCAAGGCCTCTGAAGTTCCGGTCTTTCTTGAGGAGTAAAAGGCGGTAGCAGGGTCTCCCGGGCTTTCTCAGATTTTAGTGGATGACTCAGAGTCCCTCTGCCTATATCCGCTGTGGTTTTGGGGGACTCTGAACTGGTTTATTGTGCTTCCTCAATGAAGAGGGATCATTGATGGAGAGGAAGTGGGAGAATGTGGGGATTGGAGGACAAAAATAGTGAGTAGACATATTATTCTGAAAATAAATAGATTATTGTGAAAGAGAAGAAGCATTTAGACATGTTGGCAGTGTTTGTACTCAATGTCATACTCAAATTGGAGCCCTTTTCCCTTCCACACTTAAAGAACCGTCAGTGATCAACTGATTCCCAAAGCAGAACTCCAGATAGGGAGTTCACAGCTTCCCCAGGAACCCCTAATATAGTCTATCCTTCTGTACAAACTTAAATTCCAGGGCGTATTTTGTTTGTGTTTCTTTGCTTGTCAATATTCTATTTTTAAATATGCAAAATGTTCAGGAAAAAAATTTTTTTTAATAAATTTATTTTATTTTTGGCTGCGTTGGGTCTTCATTGCTGTGCACGGGCTTTCTCTAGTTGCATCGAGGGGGGGTTCTCTTCATTGTGGTGCGCGGGCTTCTCACTGTGGTGGTTTCTCTTGTTGTGGAGCACAGGCTCTAGGCGCACTGGCTTCAGTAGTTGTGGCACTCGGGCTCAGTAGTTGTGGCTTGGAGGCTCAGTAGTTGTGGTGCACGGGCTTAGTTGCTCCGTGGCATGTGGAATCATCCCAGACCAGGGCTCGAACCTGTGTCCCCTGCGTTGGCAGGCAGATTCTTAACCACTGTGCCACCAGGGAAGCCCGTAGGAAAACCTTTTGAAAACCATTTTTTTTCCAATATAAAAAGAGATGCTCATCGTAAAAAATTCAAACAATATAGAGTAGAAGAAGAAAATGAAAGATCAAGTAGACATACCCACTGTTTATATTTTGATCTCTCTCCTTTTTAATGTGTACGTATTTATGTGGACATATAGAACATAATTGCCTGGTATAATGGTGTTCTGGAACCCTTTTGTTTTACTTAGCTATGTAGCATTTTTTCATATTAGTGGGTGTAGCTATATGTCATCATTTTTAATGACCACATAGCATTCCTTTGTATGGATATATCCTAATTTGTTTCACCAAGTGCCTCTTTTTTGAGGATGTAAACACACTAGAGTGCACACCCTTTGTACATTTATCTGTTCACTTGTTTACTTATTTCTTTAAGCCTTCTTTTTAGAAATGGAATTGCTGCTATATCTCACCTTCTTGTATTTACCTCCAGAGCATTCTTTTTCATTCCTTTTTTTTTTATGGTGAGAGCCAAGTGAACAAAGGCTTAATGTCATTTCATTGATCCATTCTCAGGTGTGCTTTTAGCAGCAGAGCATGCACTGAGTGTGTGCAATCATTTGAGAAGGAAAACGAGAACACATATGTCTACAGAAGCATACTCAGGAAAGGAATCTGCTGTTTCTATTCTATATTACTTGAATTTTTCAAAAAAAATTTTTATAATTAAAACAAGACTGTAAATTGTTAATAAAGTGAAAGTGTATATATACACTAATATGTATGAAATAGATAACTAATAACCTGCTGTATAAAAAATGAATTAATTTAAAAATAAATAAATATTTTAAAAAGTGAAAGTGGCATTGAGACCTGACTCTGTTGCCAGGGAAACTAGCAAGGCAAAGCCCCCACGGGATTCCAGTAGCTGCTGCTTCCTGTGAGGGCTGGAACAGGTGTGAGGCACAGAGACATTGCAGGTGTCCTGGTGAGTTGGTACGTTCTAGTTGAAAGAATGATTGAATCCATTCAGAGAAATACTTGAGCTGGTTTATACGCAATTAAAATATTCACACAAATCCTTAAGTGGAGATACAGTGTATGTAAGAAAAATATTTTCAGTGGCATGTGGTTAGTATATCACTTTTTTATTTCGAAAGAAAACATCCTCATTCCACTTTATAAAAATATCCATGAATTTTTAAATTAACAAACATTCGTCGGATATTTTTCATTTATTTACTTTAAAAAACTTTCAGAGTCCTGTGAGCATCCCCTTGTGGATTCTGTAAGATAATTCAGCTAGACTTCTTGGTGTCCTCTAAAGGCGTTTCTTAAATATTTCTTCTCTATATCTAGTCTTAGCTTGATCCTGTCATTTTTTAAATGTCAGTGTTTGTCATCTTTTCTCCTTAATTCTTGGCAGTCTGTGTTATCTTTCTCTCTACTTTAAAACTTATACCGCATTCTTACAAATGTTCTCATATCAGTGACTTTTTGTATACATGCATACGTCTATGAAACTTACATTTTATAGTAATGTATTTTATAGAGATTAAAGAAAGAGGGACCTATTAACTTCACCTTTTCCTAAATTTTGAAAAGAAATGAACCAAATTCTCCCCTTGGCCTCCAATGTTTAGAAGATCAGAGTTCCTGTCAATTAAGCTATCCTTTCTTTGTATCTATAGAGAAGAAATAATCAGACAAGAAATCACTGAATAGTTAAAATAAGATCATTTTTATCAAATATATCTGTAACATGAACTGTTGATTAGTTAAAAACTGGTTGAGACAGTTTTACTTGTAATTATTTTGAACTTTGATATCTGTTGATTATTTTTACAGCAAAGGCAGCCTTATTCATTAGGTAGCTTTAGTTAGTTTTGCATACTTTTTCTTGCTTTGATGGTCACAGGTGGGGAACAGGTAAGCTGCCAGAGAGACGAGCGTGACTAGTGAAAACAGAAGCCTATCTTTCCCAAGGGCTGAGCTCTGGGAGGCGGAAAGGGTTCAGAGGATTGGCCAGGACCCATCCCTGGATTCAAGGACAGACCCTCGACACCCTTGAAGGAACACGGCTCTGCCTGTGGGTCACTCAGAGCTTCTGTCTTCCCCATGAAAGAGCCCGCCCTAAAGCCTTTGCAAGCTACCCTCTCCTCTGGACACCAGACCCACCAATGGCAGTTCCTTCAAAACAATGGTTTTTCAGGGTAATTAAAAATTCGACAGTGTGAAAAGGAATTTTCAGAGTGAACTGAGTCAAGGGTTGGTGGTGGTGACACTCCCTTCAGCTTTCTGGGGAAAGCAGTGGGAGCTACGCCATCTGCTTTCCGAGGCCTCCACCTTCTTCAGCCCCTCTAGAAATGTCTACTTGAAGAAGTCTTTTTTCCACCCTTTAGGTTGGGACAGGTATATGAAGAGGAGTTTTCTTTTTAGAGCTTTGTTGGAAAGACCTTTGTACACTCGGCCTCACTCCACGCTGGTCACGCTGCTCCCAAGAATGCTTCTTTCTCACCTGGCATCTTAACTTCCTCCTTTGCTGTGTTCTGGGATGTAGGTTTCATTTGTGGCCTAGGAAGGGGTGGAAAGGCCCAACTGCAGGGCAATTATTATTATTGCCAGCTCTCCTTTGACGAGGTTGTATCCATTTTTACATTTTCACCTGCCCTCCTGCCTGGGCAGCAAAAATCCTAAGAACTTTGCTCTCAGCTACAGTGACTCCCGTGCATTCCGATCCTACCTTTTCCCTTCAAATGCTAACCGGAGGCAGATTTTCAGGGAGAAACAAGGGACAATCCAGAGTCACCAGGAGTCCAGGTTATAATCAGGAGCCCAAGAACCTGAATGTGTCCTCTGCCTGGGGTGCTTTCTCTGTTGTTGGAGAGCTTGCCCTAAAACCCCAGTCTTCTCTTGGCTTCTAGCTGTGCCCATCTCCTCTGGGGAAGGCTTTCTGGACAGGAAGAATGGAGGGCTGTTCAGCTAACCCTGGGGCATCTTCAAGTATGTGGCCCTTGATGCACATCCCACCCCTCCGTCTGATGACCCTTCTCCCCCTTCCATCCCTTGAGGCCACCCAGGTCCTAAGGGGACCCCTACAGGCCCGTAAAGCTAGGAATGCTGCCCAGAGGTAGAGGGCACGCGTTCTGAAGTAGAGGGCCACCTGCATGTCTGTGCCCCCATGTGATGCATGTTCCCAGACACAAAGGCTGGGCAGTGTAGTGTCATTGTCCCTGATTATTCTTTTGGTTGCAGCTTCTGGGTCAGCAACTGATGCCTATACTGAGAGCTGGTTTACGTGAGTCCAGCAAAGCCAAGTACGTTTGAGTATCTCCACATAGGTACCTTGTGTGTGGGCACGGGGGGATTCACGTCATATCCGCATATCTGCATGTGCGTGAAGGTCTCTGAACTCCTATCTCCACACCCCTCCCTGCCTTCCCTGACCTCCCATGTGTTCCCAGCATCAGGCCTCCTCCACACTCCGTGGCCTTGGAGACTGGTATCCAAGAGGAGAAATGGACCAGAGGAGCAGACACTTGGACTCTAGAAGAGTCTGCCATCTGACAGCCCGTGGTGATGTCAGAGGGACAGAAATGCCCAGAGGTGAAGAGTTGCCAGCCCACACTACCCAGATGGCCCCTGATGTGGCTCAAGGATCTCACCTCCAGGGCACTGCCGTTGAGCTGTATTCTGGCATGTGCCACCACCTTGCCCAGGATTGTCATGGTGGCCACCAGTGCCAATAAGTCGGTGGGTGAGGTCACCACCACTGCCCGCTCCGGCAGCTGAGCCAAGATCTGTGGTACCTCGTCCACAGGCCAGCCCTGGCCTGCCCTCAGCAGCTGAGGCAGATAAGACAGCAGGGGGGTGGGCGTGGGCGAGCCCTCTAGAAGGAGGGGCCACCTCCTCCCCAGTCCACCTCCTTTCTCCCCAGATCCGCGCCCTGTCCCAGGGGAGTAGGAAGCAGAGAGGGGAGCGAGCCACGTGGAAGAAACTGACACCAAGTTTTGTGGAGCAGACCCTTGTTGGGATTAAGGCTTGGGACCTGCACCCTCCCTGCCATGAGAGCTCTGGCCGCTCTGAGGGGCCCACACCTGCTTCCTGGCTCTGCCAGGGCTCCAGTTCGGAGAACCTGAATACCCTTCGGGCTGGGTCTCTGGGGGAAAGGACTCTAAAGTTGGGTCCTGAGTGAGGAAGGGATAGGTCGTGGAGGATGGAGCACGTGGGCAGCAGGGTCAGAAGCTTTACCCGGGCTCTAAGAAGCAAGGCCAGGAGCCCCGTGTCCATGCAGCTGCTGTGGATGGGCCCCCAGACCCCCTCAGGCCTACAAGGCCTCTTCACCATATGCCCCTCCTCTTCCCGGGACACGGGGCCTGTGCCACATGGCCAGTCTTGGTGACGTTCCAGGCGATAGTTGAAGAGTCCTCAGGGCGGGTGGTGTCTCCACCTGGAAGTGATACCAGGGAAGGCTCAGCAACCCAGTCTAGCCCGAGCCTTTCCTTGGGCAGAAACCCATGCAGTGTGTGGGGTCTGGCCCTGTTGCCCAGCACAGGGAGACATCAGGAAGCAGCTCCCAGGACGAGCAGGTGAGAGGTCAGCCACCTGGACCCCAAGCCCCAAGTACCTGGATGATGGTGACAGAGACGGCAACCCTGAGAGGGCTCAGTCCCGGGCTCTGCAGGTCACAAGTGAACATAGTGTCGGCTGCAGGGCAGCGCTGAACAGCCAGCACGAAGCACTGGGAGTCCGGCGTGTTGAATAAGGAGGCTGAGGGGGAGACAAGAGAAGGGAACGGTCACTGGGCCAGGGACATACCGAGACCTCAGGGTCTGAGAGGTGCCTCGGCAGTCTTTCTAGCAATTTCAGAAGTAGATGAAGCAGTGGAGATGAGCTGAATTGTATGTGGGCAGCAAACTATTGAAGGAAGAGCTTGGGTTTGGGGGGAAGGGGACCCTCCCGGGCGTCTCTTACTAGTTCCAGGCCCTGAAGCCACAGTGAACTCGTTTGTAAAATGGGACCATCATCAAATGAACCTCACAGAATAATATCGTGTGAGTTCACGGAGATCGTGTGAATGGAAGCATTATGCAAAAGCTGTCTACACACGTGTGCTTATTGTTGTATGAACAGAATTGGGGTAAAAACAGATTTGGACTTGGACCCTGAACGCCCAGGTTGGACTGCAACCTCTGCTTCCAGGGAGCCGGAGAGCCAGCTGCCTGGGGGCCACTAGCTGCCCCCTCTCCCCTGAGCCCTGCCAAGCAGCCCCTTTCCATACCTTCGTTGCCGTCTCTGGGGCCCCGGGAAGCCGTGTAGCCCAGGTGGGCACTGGGGATGCAGCAGCTCAGCTGGAAGCCAGGGGAGGTGGCACAGGAGATGGAGAGCTGGTCTGGGAGCCCAGCCACATCTGTCACCTGCAGGGGCACCCTCACCATCTGGTGCAGCTCCCACCTGAATCCCCGGGCCTCAAAGCAGCATACGTACTCACCTGCAGACACACACCTGCTGCACCTCCCGGCCGCTTGGCCCCCACCTGTGCCACAGGGTCTCTGCTGCTTCCCCAGCCACACCCTAGGTCTGTCCTCTCCATCCAGCCTCAGCTTAACCCCAGAAGGAAAGATCCCTGTCCCCCAAAGGATTTCTAGGAGGAAGACGAGATCCTGACCCTTTGTTATTAGCCTGTAGCCATGCATCCTAAGCTGAACCTCTCTGCTCCCAGTAGATGCCCTTCCTGCGCCACCCGCTGCCATTTCAACATCGTGAAGAAAAACCTGCATCTGTTCTCAGTTGAAATTGAGACCACGCTTTCAGCGTTCTCTCATTATAATTCTTCACATCAATGGGCCTGTTAGCCTTAGTTTCCCCAGAGTGAATAAATGGAGATAAGGGAAAAGAAGAGAAGACAAGACAAGAAGGAAGGAGAGGGAGGAGGAAAAAAAGAAGGGGAGGAGAGAGGAGGGAAGGACAGGTGGGCTACCTGCCCATTTATGGGAGATGTTGACAATGCTGAGGACAGCCCGATTCCAGCTGGAGGTCAAGGACTCACGTGACCCTGCCCGCAGGAGGATGGGGCTGGGGCTCCCTGTGGGCCACAGGAACCAGTTCAGGTTGGTGGTCTCCTGGCTTGTGAGGAGGGTCAGGTGCAGGGTGTCGCCAGGCGTCTGCAGCCAGGAGTTGAGGCTCAGGGCCGCGGGGACTGCGGGAGGCAAAAGATAGGACCCCCGGAGCAGAAACTTGTGGCCCTTGAGGCAGCTAAGCTCTCCCTCCTTCCCCATCTTCTGAAGCCCATCCCTCCTCCCTCCCTCCCCACCTAACATTTTCTGTTCTCTTTTGTCCCTGGAGGACTGCGGCTGCCGCAATCCAGCCTGGAAGACCCTAACTGTCAGTGGGAACCAAACGGGGAAGCTTTTTGGCCTAGGACTCCCCCTCCCCCAGGGAGGGAACTTCCTCTCTTTGTCCACCTGTCTCGGAGCCCTGTCGTTCCTTGGAATCTCCCTCTTCCTGTCCCAGGCGCAGGGCCTGTGATCTGCTATGATGCCTGGCATTTTCTCTCACCCAGAGGAGCCACTAGCTGGCAGAGATACGGGGGTCAGAGAGGAAAAAACACAGAGAGGGTTCCTTTCACTCAGGGCCATTGGTTTTCACGTTCCCAACCCTCCTCACCAGGTGGCAGCAGCTGGCAGTACCTGGCTTCAGCAGGGCTGAAGACAAGGCAGCCACAAGGCCGGCGCTTGACGGGGGGTTGGCAGGGCCGGTGATGGGAGCAGATGCTGGCGTTCCACTGGTACCCGGAGAGGCAAGCACAGTAGCTACACCCCTTGTGGGTGACATCGCACTCTGTGACAGAGGGAAGGGGGATAAGAAGTGAGCAGGCTGTCTGGGAAAGCCCAGCCCCTGATGCCTGTGAGGCTCTAAGGCTGGGTGTCTGGAGCAATCCCAAGGTCACAGGCATCGCCTTCTCAGCCTGAGTTCAAAGCAGCGGCGCGTGTGGGGCAAAGGCATCAGAGGTGGCAGTGGCGAAGCCCGGGCCCGTGGTCATCTGCCCCTTAGGCCTCTGTCAAAGTTTAGAAGAAAAAAAAAAAAAAAAAAAAAAAAAAAAAAAAAAAAAAAAAAAAAAAAAAAAAAAAAAAAAAAAAAAAAAAAAAAAAAAAAAAAAAAAAAAAAAAAAAAAAAGTTTAGAAGATGGGACGTGGGGCAGGAGGGGGAGGTCTGTCTGATGGGAGGTGAGGAAGGAGCTGGGCCACACAGACCCTCCAAGAAATAGGGAGGAGCTCACAGTATCTCAGACGAGGGGGCTGCGGGAGGGCTGGGCTCCTTGCACTCTGAACCCCCTTCCCATGCAAACAGCTAAGAGCTACTGAGAAGCAGGGGTCAGTAGAATTCCCGCCACCCCACCGGCTGTGAGGCTGAGGCCAGTGAGAGTTACTGGGGCAGAGGAAGCCGAGGCGGTAGGGAGAGTCAGGGGCCCAGAGAGTGCCGCCGGCCGGCGCTCACTTGAAAAGTATAGCTGTACATAGACGGAGACCAGGACCGATTCTGTAGGAGAGAGGGGACAGCTGGAGAGGAGAGGCAGCTACGGGCCTGTGGCCTTTGGGCCCCATACCTCGCTGTCCCCGCCAGGAAGCAGAGCACATCGCACCTCCCATAGCCTGTCCAGGTGCAGACAGGACCCAGGAAGGTGGTCACTCCTCATCCAGCTACAGTGCCTTCACATGCGCTGTCTCATATCACCCTCCCAACGACCCCCTTACGTGGGCAAGACTCTCTAAAAGGAAGGATTTTCTCAAGGCCTCACAGCTAGAGAACTGCGTTCAGACCTGTGTGACCAGCGCCAGACCCACTCTCTCTCTTAACCCCGCTTAAGCCCCCTGGCTGTGCCCTCTTCCAGACCTTTCTTTCTTTCCTTGCCTCGTTCCAGGCTCCCCGTCCCCCTCCCTCCTCCTCCTCCTGTCTGTCCACTCACCACCTGCTCCACGTTCTTGGTCCAATTGCTGTCCTGATTCCCCTCCAGCCTGACCCTGTCCCTGGAGCAGAGCACAGGGGAGACACCTCTGAGGAGAGCTGGCTCCGCATTTCTCCCAGGGACACCTTCTTCCCCAAGCCGCTCAGGGGCCAGCCTGGCTAATCTGGAAGGACTTGGTCTCTTTGAAGCTCCTCTTTTTGCCTGGAATCAAGCGGGCACCTCAGGAGGGGAAAGCAGGCTTCTGGTAGCAGGTGCAGGGATGCAGCACCAGGGATCCCGCCCAGGCCTGCAAAGCCCACCTGAATCCAGGAACCAGGCACACCCTGGAGAGTCAGCATGCTTTGCTTAATTCCTTCCCGAATGTACCCGTCCCCGTGCCTCCAGGCTAATTGAAATGGCTGGGTCTGGAGCTCCAGAGGGGGCTGGGGGGCGCTGGGCAGAGCTGCCTGCGGCCCAGAGGCCTGGGGGCTTTATTCCCTCCATAGGCATTGCCATGAGGGTGAGTGGCAGGCAATACCTTAGTCTCTGGTGCCTGTAAATTATTTCCTCACCAACTCCTCCCTCTCTCAAAACTGCGTGTGGGTGAGGAGATCAGTCTAAAAACAGATATTGATCTAGATAGGGATGTGGCTAGAGGTAGAGATGATAGAGATATCCACCTGGGAGAAAACACAAACCAGAAAGTGCTAAACCAACTCTGCTGCCTTTCCTCAGATTCTCTCCTGTCCTCTATGCCAATGGTTCCCAAGTTTGGAAAGTTTTTATTTTCATTTTTAAATTGCAAGCCTGACTGGAAGAGCCTTTATCCAAAGTGCAGCAGGCATCGCTGGTGTTCATGGGAATTCAAATAAAGAAATAAAAGCTATCCCCACACCCTGAGAAATAAGGCTGAACTCTCGGAGATCTTATAACAAACCAGCCTCTTTTCAAAATACATTACTTCCTCTCCCTCCAGCCCTCTCGCCTCCATCCATCCTTTCATCCCACATCTTGCTGCCTCTCACACCCAGAGGCCCCTGTCGTTACCTCTGCAGATCTTCCCTGGGTCTTCCCTCACCCCAGTCTTACTCACAGGCTGGGACTCTCGGGCAAGTGGTGATCCCATCAGAGGGAGAGTCATGGCCAAGAGTAGCACAGGGACAGCTGAGCAGACCATGGCTCAGTGAAGCAGTCTTCAAGAGGCCTCCCGCTGCTGCATGGTGCAAATTTCCTCAGAGAAGAGCTGGCAGGACCCTGCACAGATGGGATGGGAGGGAAGAGTGGAAGGGAGCCAGAGGAATTTACAGAGGAAGTGCTACAGCCCATGTTACAGTCAAATGGGCGTCCAGGTCACTGTGGGACCACCTGGAGCCCACATGCCCCAGTGAGAGAGGCCTGCCCAGGTTCCCTGCTGGGGTCTGGGCCAAGCACTCAGTGAGCAGGAGAGGACTTGGGGGCCCTAGGTCACAACCAACCATGTATCAAGCCAGGTACAGTCACATCCCCAAGGATCTGGGAAATCTGGACTGTTCTGGAACTCCCAGGAAGCTGGGTCATTGATCAAAGAGCCAAGGTTAGAAAAGGCAAATATTAGAGCTGATTGCTATCCTAAAATAATTTCAAGATAGACTGGAGTCTTAAATGTAACAAAGAATCTGGAAAAATACCGGGATAAATTATCAAAATAATTTTGAAGTGAGGAAGGCTTTTCTAAACACAACACAAAACCCAGAAGCCAGAAAGGAAATAAATTAGACTGTATACAAAGTTTTAAATTTGGGGTGAAAAGAATGTTGGGTTAAAAAAGCAAAAGACAACATGTTTGTAGGACAGTGATTGAATAAAGGGCTAATCTTAACACAGGAATTTTTTATCTTACACATCATTAAGAAAATGGGCAGAAACAGGAAAAGGTGTTGCCGAAATATCGGCTTCCCTGTGCACCAAGGCCAAACAGAAATATGGAGACAGATATTGGAGGAAGAGAGAGATGGCTTTATTTTTCTGCCAGGGAGAAGGGAAGACACAGCAGGCTAGCGCCTCAAGAACTGTGCCTCCACTCCTTGGGAAACAGGGAAGATTTTATATTGGGGCTCGTAGTCTGGAGTATATGATAAGGATCAAAGGTCTTGCATTCTTCCTTTCCTTTGCATTATTTCAAAACAGTCATAGCTGGCGTCAGGCCGCCTGGTAATCGGGGTCAAGCAGTCTGGTAATTGTGTCCGTTTGCCTCTGGTTTATCGGCCGGTGACTTTGTTTCTGAAATGCGAAAATTATAGGGGGTGATTTGTTATGAGGGGCGTATAGAATGTAAGTGCCAGGACATAATAGGGAGTGAGACGTACTGGATGTAACTCACACAGTTAGGGGTGATAGGTGACGAATGTAGATTACTTAGTGTCAGGGAGTGAGGTTAGCTTTGTAAAGTACAAATCTAGTTACTACAAATTAGTGACAGAGTAAACCAAGGAGTGATTAACTCTTTCAGGCCAGGTTATGTTTCTTCTCTAGCCTGTTCACTGTTCCCTTTATATTCCTTGTTCTCAGAGGAGGGAAAACTTCATTTCTATTTTTGCTGCAACACAGGCAGTTTCCTGAAAAAGAAATATCAATAGTTTGATAAACATATAAAAACATCCAGCTTAAGATACAAGCAATGCAAATTGAAATAAGAAAATAATCTTTGTCACCTACCAATTATCAAAAGACAAGATATTGATAATCTTCAGTGTTGACAAAAGTGTATTTATACAAAATATGTATATAAGGATGTTCAAAGCAGAGTTGTTTGTGATAGCAAATGAGTTAAACAACCCAAATGCCCAAAAGGGATAGGTTAAGTAAATTATGGCATTTCCAAACAACAGAACATTTTTATGGGAAAAAAAGTAAAATAGCTCTATTTGGAGTGAACCCCAATATATATGGTGAAATTTAAAGTGTATATTATACTCTCCTTTATGTAAAAAAAAGAGAATCTATATTAGATACTTGTGCTTTTTATACTTGGAATATTTCTGGAAGAATACATCAGAAATCTGGCACTAGTTGTTGCTTCTGGGAAGGAGACTAAGAGTCTGAATGGGTCTGTGTACTGTTTGATATACATATTTTCTAACCATAGGCGTGCTTTTTTTTTTTAATTAAAAAAAAAAAGATGGGAATTCTCTGGTGGTCCAGTGATTAGAACTTGGTGCTTTCACTGTGGGGCCTAGGTTCAATCCCTGGTTGGGGAACTAAGATCCCACATGTCATGCAGTGAGGCCAAATTAAAAAAAAACAAAAAAGGGGGAAAAAAAAGAGCTGATTTACACACACACACACACACACACACACACACACACACACACACACCACCTAGGGTAGAAATCTAGCCTCAATACATTTCCACTTTCACCACCACCCCTGGCTAAGGTCACTGCTGAAAGAACAGCAAACATATAGAGCACATACATGCATGGGAGCAAAGACTTTGTAAATAATTGATTTCCGAAAACATGAAAATGGTGAAGAATCTGTTTTGAGAACCACAGAGAGAAGACACAGGTGCTTGGGGTGGGGCGCTATCAGCAAGTTGGAAACTGTCTACTGCAGCTGCAGGTCGTTTCAGATGGACACCAACAGCATCTGCTACTGTCGCCAAAGGGGGTCAGTCAGAGAGCCAAGTGGACCTGGGCAGTGCTCAACAGGGCCTCTTGAGGACCAGGAATGACAGGAGAAAGAGGTGGGATTGAGACCCCTGGAGGTGAGCTGCTTCTGTGCTGGGCAGAGACTGAGCAGAGGTAGCCTCCAGTTAGGAGATGCAAGGACAGACTGCTTGGAGAGAAGACGCTCCACCTAGAAGCAGAAACACCGAAGGAAAAAGTGACTCAGAGAACATTAGAAAGTTGATGGAGCTGGAGATGGAGAAACCCCTAAGGATTCTACTCCCATAACATAATTTTTCTTAATTGATACCCTATTCATCTTAACCCCTTTGAGTTCATGACAAGTGAGAACAACAAGAGAGATAACATCTTCCTGATTCAATGAAAGTTGAGGTGTCCAAGGTATATAAAACAACGAACAGAACTAAGGAAGTGAGTTTTCTTATACAATATTTTTAGACCATTCCTGTAACTTTAGAGAACTTTGAATCGTTTCTGCATGTACAAAAAAATGCCCAGGAAGAGACTGGAAGGAGATGCTGGAGATTAACGAAGTGTCTGTTGTGTTGACCTCAGTGCTCCCCAGGGCCTAGCACCATTCACCACAGGCCTGAAGTAATATTTATATTCAATGAATCAATCGATAGATAAAACACACCAAGACATTAACAGTAGTTGTCACTAAATGGTAGGATTTGCTATGTTTTTTCTATTTTTCTGTGTTTTTAAATTTTGTATTCTCTAATGGTAAAATATCTTAATAAAAAAATCAAATCTTACAGTCTCAACTCCTTTCTTAAGGACCAACCAGGTACAGAGTCCTTCAGTTTTGCCCAGGTGTCACTGGTTGTCTGGAAGCACCCACAGGCTTAGACCTCGTGTGGGATTCAGACAAACAGATGCTTATTGCTGCCACCTGCTTAGTCCCAAATCCAAGGTCAACCATAAGGCTATTGGCCTTTATCCCTCTATATACAGAATGTTAATTTGAAACCAGTAAGTTTTTATCCCTGTTGGCAGCTTTTCTGAGGTCCCAGTTTGTACCCTGAGCAAAGGAACTTCCCTTTCCATTTCTCTGTGTTTTGAGCCCTCCAGGCCATGTCAGTAGAGTCTTTGGTAACAAAGGTCTAGGCTTCTCTTAACTGTATCCAAACAGGTTATCTTAAAACTTCCTTTACTATGTAAACTAATAGGTTACTAAAGAATAAAGGTAGCTTAGACTTTTATCCCATATTTATACATATATCCCCATATCCCCTCCCTCTTGAGTCTCCCTCCCACCCTCTCTATCCCACCCCTCTAGGTGGTCACAAAGCACCGAGCTGCTCTGGCTGATCTCCTGTGTGATGCAGCTGCTTCCCACTAGCTATCTTTTTTACATTCAGTGTATATATGTAAATGCTACTCTTTCACTTCATCCCAGTTTACCCTTTCCCCTCCCCGTGTCCTCAAGTCCATTCTCTACATGTGTCTTTATTCCTGTCCTGCCCCTAGGTTCATCAGAACCTTTTTTTCCCCTTAGATTCCATATATATATATGTTAGCATACGGTATATGTTTTTCTCTTTCTGACTTACTTCACTCTGTATGACAGACTCTAGGTCCACCCACCTCACTATAAATAGCTCAATTTAGTTTCTTTTCATGGCTGAGTAATTGAATCCTCATTTCTTGTTCTCTTTCCACCTGACATGGCACTAAATTATTAGAACTATTAAATGATAGTTTATTAGAATGGGAAGGGACCTGAATTTATATATCATCCACTTCAACTCTCACTTTACAGAAGAGGAAAAGGAGCCAAAGGGGGAAATGACTTGCCAAAGGTCACACAGCTCGTTGATGGCAGAGCTGAAGCTTAGAGCCAGGTCTTCTGACTCTGAATCTAGAGAATCTAGATAGAGAGGAAAAGATAGGTCAATTTAAATATAGAATAATCGGACCTTCTGGCTAAAAAAATAAATTTAAAATAATATAAGATAGAATTTGATTCCACAAGGAAGACAGTTCTTCAAGGTTATTTCTTTTCCTGAGGAGGAGGGGAAATGCATATAACATGAAAATAGGTGTTTGTGGAAAGTACGTGCATAAGAATCAAGCAGTCCTTTGGAAAGCCAGCTCATGAATACCTTACTTATCTAGAAGTCCTTAATTCAGCAAATGTGACCATTTGGAACACAGCTGAGATTTACAAGGAACTAAAGAAGACCTGTGAGCAGCCAAAAGAGATCACAGACATATTGTACTGTTGGCTCTAGCTGGGGCCATTAGCGAGAGAAGAACTAAAAGACATCCAGATTGGAAAGGAAAAGTAAAATTATCTTTATTCACAGAGGGCATGATCTTATATCTAGAAAATCCTAAGGAATCCACTAAAAAACTATTAGAGCTAATTAAACAAGTTCGGCAAAGTCGCAGGATACAAGATCAACATACAAAAATCCATTGTATTTCTATACACGAGCAGTGAACAATCTGAAAGTGAAATTAAGAAAACAATTCAATTGACAATAGCATCGAAAAGAATAAAATATTTAGGAATAAATTACACAAAAGTGCAAGATTTGTACACTGAAAACTAAAAAAGAAAATATTGTTGAAAGACATTAAAGAAAATTTAAATATGTGGGAAGACATTCCATGTTGGTGGAACAGAAGACTTAATACTGTTAAGACGGCAATACTCCCCAAATTAGCTATGGACTCAACACAATCTCCATATCAAAATCCCAGCTGGCTTTTTTCACAGAAATTGATAAGCTGATTCTAAAATTCATATGGAAATGCAAAGAACTCAGAATAGCCAAAATAATATTGAAAATGAAGAAAGAAGTTGGAGGAATTAGACTTTCCAATTTCAAAACTTACTACAAAGCTATAATAATGAAGACAGTGTTTGCATAAGGATAGAAATGTAGATCAATATAATAGAACTGAGAGTCCAGACATAAACTCTAACATTTATGGTCAATTGATTTTTGACAACGGTGCCAAGACAATTTAATGGGAGAATAGCACAACCGGATATCCACATGCAAAAAATACCTGTTTGGCCCCGTCTCAAACTATACACAAAAAAGTCAAATTTTACATTATTAATATAAGGGATATACAACATGGTGATACAAAGCACCAAGAGGGACATTTAAACTTGGTTTTTCTGGGAAGGTCTCTTGAAGGAATATAATGATCAATGAGGCTGGAAAGGCAGGAATGTGTCAGATTGTGAAGGGCCATGAAGACCACAATTAAGAATTTGAAACCTTAGTCTGGAGGCAAATTTGTAGCCCAGAAATTAAGTTTGGGAAACTGCCATGGTTATGGGTCTGTGGATATGTTCCTTACAAATAGTATAACTCCCATTTAATAAATCGAACTATATTTTCAATGTCATAGGAGTACAGAAAATTTAAAGAAATTCTGTTGTGAATCCATTCGCTCATATATCCATTAAATGAATACTTATTAAGCACTGGTGTCAGACGCTATGCTAGTTCCTAGAGATTCAGTGGTGGTGTGGACTACACGTGTCTTGGTGCATTTGCCAAAATAAGATTTGGGCACAAAGACTATGACAGTTATTATGGAATATAGTATTTTTTCTGGTTGCCACCAAGCCTTGGTCAGTGTCAGGGCATGTCATGGGACAGTGTGCAGAGAGGAGGGGAAAACGTACAGCTATTTACCCAGTTGGAAATCTTGACGCAGTACCGTTTCAGTAAGAGCTAATCAGCTAATTCTTGGCTGAGGCAGAAAGCTCTAATACAGAAACTGTATGTTTAAAATTGTTTGATGTCATAAAATGTATGACCTGTGAAATATATGACAATAAGAAGTATTTTAACAAAAATCCAGGCGCTATATATGTCTTCATAAAAACAAAGGATATTTCTGACATCAAAAAATTTTAAGAAGTGGTTGGTATAAAGTGATTCAGAAAGAGTAGTGATAATTTCAGATCTCCTATGATTTAAGCATCTAACTTTAGATCCTAGAATGAGATCCCATACTTGCTGTCTGAGATAGTTCAGAAAACCCTGCTACAGCATTTGTGTTATAGTATTTGCTCAAGGGCACAACTTAAAGAAGCTGAAGAAACTCGTGGCATTTCCGATGCTACCTTTGAGCCCTACAAGGCTTCTGAGAAGTTTTATGCTGACGTGTGTGTGTGTGTGTGTGTGTGTGTGTGTGTGTGTGTGTGTGTGAAGAAACCTATGGGGAGGACTATGACATTGGAGTGGAACAGAATTTTTTCTTCTAAAGATAAAAAAATTTCAAATCCTCTAAGTCATGAGCCTGCTGATTTTAATGTATAATTCAGGATATCAAAATGTTAATAAATTTAAGTATCTATTAAGCACATGCCCTATCTATTTAGACCCATCTATGAGCATCATTTTATAACTTGGAGGTATAGATGGCCTTCCTAAGCATGAAATGAAATCCTAAAACCATATAGGACAAGATGTCCAATTTGAATGTGAAAAATACTAGGTGTCTTATATAAATCACAAAAGGCTCCAAGGTGGTAATATTACTCCGTGAAAGAAGAACAATTTTCTCGGAGTGAACAACTACATGTTAAGATTTGCAAAGAGGTAACTAATGGAAAAGCAGACATAGGAGTCAGACAGCTAGAGATCAAAATTAGCTTCATTACTGGAAAAGCTGAGTAGGAGATGGTGGTTTGGATGTGAGCCAGATGCACTTCCCAATACATCCTCCTTGAACAGAATTTACTTACCCAGTCACTGACACAGCCGGGCATCTCCAGGTCTCCCTTGTGGGGATGGGGGAGCTGAGAATGAGTCTGGAGGACTGGCCACTCCAAAAGAGGGAGGACTCAGAGCTTATTCTCCACATCTTACCCATCGGATAGGTCACTTTTTGCTTGGGGAAATGGGAGAGGAAACAGAGACTATATATCCTTAAGGGGAATGGAAGTTCCCTCCCTTTCTGTGGAAATGTGATAAGAAAGGAATAGCATTCCTCACCAACACCATGCAGTACTGATATTAAGAAGATTTATTTCAATAATCTAGTGAGAGAAAACTGAAAAACTTCATTTAACTAATGTCAAAATATATGCATAAGTAGATTTTATAAAGTCAGTAAACCCAGAAAATACTTTTGAACACTGTGTTAGAAGCCCTAGAGAACTGTGTGCCAAGAACAAAAATTAGCCAGTACTTGTACTGGAAACCTATTGTTTCTGCTATATTCCACTTTTCTTCTGAACCAATTCCTAGAAACTGTCCTCCACCCTGATTCACAGGTTTACTATGGAAGTAGTCATTTTATACAAGGTCAAGGTGTCCAGCCCCCCAAACCCCACCCCACCAGGACAGTCCTTGGTGCACATCTAACACCAACAACTTTTCTCTTCCAGTGTAGTTTGGGAAGTTGGACCTAGGGAGAGTCTGAGGTTGGACCTCCAAACATGTAAACTCAGCAGCTATTGGTTTTCTGTCATGTGAACTGGGAAAATGATCTGAGCTCAAAGGAACAATGAAGCTAACGTGCAGATGAAAACAAAGACAAACATGAAGCGGGTCCATCGTTTCAACTTTAATTTATTCTTTTTTGTTTGTTTGTTTGTTTATTTATTTTAGGCTGTCTTGGGTCTTCGTTTCTGTGCGAGGGCTTTCTCCAGTTGCGGCGAGCGGGGACCACTCTTCATCGCGGTGCGCGGGCCTCTCACTGTCGCGGCCTCTCTTGTTGAGGAGCACAGGCTCCAGACGCGCAGGCTCAGTAGTTGTGGCTCACGGGCCCAGTCGCTCCGCGGCATATGGGATCTTCCCAGACCAGGGCTCGAACCCGTGTCCCCTGCATTAGCAGGCAGATTATCAACCACTGCGCCACCAGGGAAGCCTTTAATTTATTCTTGATGCTTATTTGCACTCCTGATCTTGAGAGACCACAACTTCTTTTAATTATTTCTCTTTTTGCTTGAACTAGTTAAGGCAAGTTTTTAAATTTTGTGATTAACACATGAGAAAAGCCAGGAAAACTGTGACAGTGGAAAAATGGTCATTATATTAAGATATGGGGTCAAAGAGTCTTGAGATTCAAGACAACCACTTCATCTTTCCAGACCTCAGTTTTCACATCAACAAAACGAAGGAGGTAAATTAGATGATCTTTGTAGTACTCAAAAAATGTTGTTCCGCTTCCATCTGGCTTTCATGGTTTCTAATGCAAAATCCACAGTCATTTGATCATTGTTCCCTTGTAAGTAATATATCATATTCTCTGTAGCTGCTTTCAAGATGTTTTTCATTGTTTTAGGTTTTAGCTGTTATCATGTGTCTAGACTGGGATTTCTTTAACTTTCTCCTGTTTTGGATTCACTGAGCCTTTTATATCTTCCATCAAATTTGAGCATTTCAACCATTATTTCTTCAAATATATATATTTTTCTGCATCACATTCTTTCTCCTCTCTTTCTTGGACTCTAATGACACAAATGTTAGACTTTTTTTTTGGATTTTCCCACAGACTCCCCCTGCCCCCATCTTTTCAATTGTTTTTCTCTCTGTTGTTTAGATTGGATAATTTTTTATTGATCTATCTTCAAGTTTACTGACTCTTTCGTCTGTCATCTCTATTCTGCTACTGAGCCTGTGGTAGACAGAATGACCACCCAAAGATGTCTACTTCCTAATCCCAAGAACCTGTGAATATGTAGCCTTAACAGCAAAAAGGGATTTTGCAAATGTTAATTAAATTAAAGGTCTTAAGATAGGGAGATTATTCTGAATTATCTGAGTGGGACCAATGTAATCATAGGGTCCTTACAAAACAGAAACGGGAATGTGAGAGACAAAAAACAGGAAATCTACAGCAGAAGCAGAAGTTGGAGGGATGCACTTTGAAGATGAAGGCTGCCATAAACCAAGAAATGTAGGCAGCCTCTAGAAGGTAGAAAAGGCAAAAAAAAAAAATATGCATTTTTCCCTGGAGTCCCCAGAAGAATTGCAGCCCTGCTGACACCTTGATTGTAACTTTATAAGATTCATTTCAGACTTCTGACCCTCAGAACTGTAAGTTACTATGTTTGTTTTGTTTTAAGCCACTACAGTTGTAGTAATTTGTTACAGCAGCAATAAGAAACTAATACAAAGCCCAGTCATTTAAAAAATTTTTGGTTATTGTATTTTTCAGTTCTAAAATTTCCATTTGGTTCTTTAAACTTTCTGTTTCTTCACTGAGACTTTTCATCTTTTCATTCATTTCAAGAGTGTTCCTACTTATTCATGACTTTTTTTTTGGCATGTGGGATTTTAGTTCCCTGGCCAGGGATCAAACCCACACCCCCTGCATTGGAAGCACAGAGTCTTAACGACTGGACCGCCAGGGAAGTCCCCCTCATGACATTTTTATAAGAGTGGCTTCAATGTCTTTTTCTGATAATTCCAACATCTATGTCATTTCAGCATTGATGTCTGTTGATTGTTTTTTCCCATGTGAATTGAGATTTCCTGGTTCTTCATATGCCATGTAATTTTGGATTGTATCCTACCAAATAGGATAATTTGACATAATATTTGAATATAATATTTGAACATAATATTTGAATATTATGTTATGAGACTCTGGATCTTGTTTAAATCCTATGAAAAATACTGATATTCTTGTTTTAGCAGGTAATTGACCTAGTTTGGTTCAGGTCACAAGTTCTGACCAATCTACTGTGGATTGTATTTTCAATACCAGTTCTTTTTTCAAAGGCTTGTGATGCTATTCATATCTACTGCATATATGTGCCACCCAGTGGCCAGTCTGGGACCTGGGTGATGGTCTACGTCTTAGTGCAGTTCTCAAAGTTTACGGTATGCTGTTTAAGGTCAAATCTGTGCACATACAACTGGGAGAGCTCCCAGGACTTCATAAAACTCTATGAGTCATCTTCCTGAATTCCTTCTCTCTGAAGTTACTCCAGTTCCCTTGAAATAATCCTCTTGTCAAAGTAGCATGCACATAACACACTTATATCCATCTTTATTACATGTGTTTTTAAACATTTCTTTAAATGAATTAGAGAATGGCAACCACATCCATTCCTTCAAAAAAACACTGTTCTCGAACCTAGGGGTAAGATGGGAATAAAGACACAGACCTACTAGAGAATGGACTTGAGGATATGGGGAGGGGGAAGGGTAAGCTGTGACAAAGTGAGAGAGTGGCATGGACATATATACACTACCAAACGTAAAATAGATAGCTAGTGGGAAGCAGCCGCATAGCACAGGGAGATCAGCTCCGTGGTCTGTGACCACCTAGAGGGGTGGGATAGGGAGGGTGGGAGGGAGGGAGACGCAAGAGGGAAGAGATATGGGGACATATGTATACGTATAACTGATTCACTTTGTTATAAAGCAGAAACTAACACACCATTGTAAAGCAATTATACTCCAATAAAGATGTTAAAAAAAACAAAACAAAAACAAAACACTGTTCTCTTTGTAGCATGTGGGTAGCACTCATAACCATTATTATTACAGTTTTAAAAAGCACTTCTCTAAATGCATTACAGAGAAGTTTAAGAATATTCTCAAGTATTCTTAGAACACTCAAGTTATTCCCTTTTAGTGGTACGCGGGCCTCTCACTGTTGTGGCCTCTCCCGTTGCGGAGCGCAGGCTCAGCGGCCATGGCTCACGGGCCTAGCCGCTCAGCAGCATGTGGGATCCTCCTGGACCGGGGCACGAACCCGTGTCCTCTGCATCGGCAGGTGGACTCTCAACCACTGCACCACCAGGGGAGCCCCCAAGTTATTCCCTTTTAAAATAGTCTTTACAGGATAAAATCCAGCCTCCTCAAGTCTAATTGGTTTAATGAGCTAGGTGGAGGCCATTTCATGGGTCCCAATTGCCAGTGGGAAGTAAATTAATCACACAATACCCAAGTCAAATAAAAGTGAGGTTGGGTACCACTCTCTCTACTTGTATCTTGGGTAGAATTAGTTTGGACCTTTATCTCAGAGCTCAAGAAAAATCCTACCAAATAGGATTCTGTATTCAATTAAGAGCTTACTGTGTTTGGGCAACAGCAGAATATCTACATTAAAAATATGAAAGTAGGGCTTCCCTGGTGGCGTAGTGGTTAAGAATCAACCTGCCAATGCAGGAGACACGGGGTCGAGCCCTGGTCCAGGAAGATCTCACATGCCATGGAGCAACTAAGACCATGCACCACAGCTACTGAGCCTGCGCTCTAGAGCCTACGAGCCACAACTACTGAGCCTGCATGCCAAAACTACTGAAGCCCACGGGCCTAGAGCCCGTGCTCTGCAACAAAGACGAGACACCACAATGAGAAGCCCACGCACCACAACGAAGAGTAGCCCCCTGCTCGCCCCAACTAGAGAAAGGCTGCGCACAGCAACAAAGACCCAACGCAGCCAAAAGTAAATAAATAAAAATAAAATGTAAAAATATATATGAAAGTAAGGGAATTCCCTGGCAGTCCAGTGGTTAGGGCTCTACGCTTTCACTGCCGTGGACCCAGGTTCGATCCCTGGTCAGGGTACTAAGATCCTGCAAGCAGCACAGCGCGGCCAAAAAAAAAAATTATATATATAATATATATGTATATGAAAGTAAGCAAACGAACAACGTAAGAAAATTAAAGTGGCTCTGATTTTGGATTATCAGAGCAATGCTGGCTTGTCAAAAAAAACCTAAAACAATTGAGAAATGTGTAATTTAGAGACTGAAATGTGTAATTTACTTATGGCTCCCTTTCTGGTCATAAAGTGAACCAAACTATATACCTTGCTTTTGAGTTGTTTACCGAAAAAGTGTTAGATTTCCTTTTTTTTAAAATAATGAAATGACCTCAACTTTTCATGTTGCTCTCAAATATACAGACAAAAAGAAATATGCAAAGAAGTTGTTTTTTACTTGAACGTGGTTCTCAGATTGTTTTTCTTGAGAGTCTGTGAATTCAAACAAAATTTTAGACAGGAAATGTATTAAAGAATGGCCCAAGAAGTGAAAACAACCTCATATCCGTCAGTAGTAGAATGGATAAACAAACTGTAGATAGCTTTACTTCCATACTTTAAAACCACACAGAAATTAAAATGAACTAGATCTATATGTATTGATATAGATCAACCTCAAAACAATATTGAGTATGAAAAATATTGTAAGAGGTTAGGAACAGTGGGATACTATTTAAGTACATACATACATACACACACACACACACACACACACAAGCACAAAACAGTACTATATTGAATCTGGATATGAACATCTGTAATAGAAGTATAAAACAGGAATAGGAATAATAAACAACAACAAGATAGTGGCTAACTCTGGGAACAAATGGGAAAGAGATGGTGCAGAGCTGGAGCTTTAGCTGAAACATTTTTTAAAAAGCTATGAAGCACATATGGCAAAAGATTAACATCTGTTAATTACTGGTGGTGGGTATATGGATATCAAGTATATTCCCTTCTATATGTGATAGTTAAGATGGATAATGATGAAGATGATGATGCTAGATAGAGGGATGAGGAACCTTTCCTGGTCTTGACCTTGACTGTTAAGACAGCATTTGATTCATCCTTACGCTTTTTCTGCTAAAATATATGTATATATATATTATATATAAATATATGATGCAATATACGATATGTCTTTAAAAACACATAGGTGTCAAAAAAAAAACCCACATAGATGTCTTTTTTTCTTCCAGTTTGAATCATTTTAATATTTAAAGACAAAAAGTGAGTGCTGACTATTTTTTTCTACTTTTTTTTAAAAACACATGCACAGAGGTCTAACAGCCAAAATGCACGCAGGAAATGAGCTCGTGCTCTGTCCCCCACAGTCCCATCCGGTGTTCGACGCTGCTGCCAGCCCACCCTCCTCTCCGTTCACAGTGGCTGATTTATGCTAAACTCTAATGCATCTGGTCTGTTTCGTAATGTGTGCATGTCTCTCCCCAGCATCTCCATTCTAAAATAAAAACCCAAGAGTCATTAAGGGCAGAGTACATCCCTCCCGCTGGTACCAGCTCCTACCCTACATCTTCAGGTTAGGAGCAATTCCGTGAAAGGAGTGGGTGGCCAGGGCTGGAGTACTGGTCTGCACTCTGCACTCTGTTGTCAGAGTGAGGACAGAAGATACTGGTCAGAACAGCGTGGAGAGCACAGATGAGCTTGGGACGCGCTCAGTGAGATAAAGTAGGGAGAATTCTCCTCACCAGGTTTAGAGAGATCAGTCAACATATAAAATAGAAATAAAAGTAATCCAAATGATCAGCAATTTGAACACTAATGAATTTCAAATGTTTCCTACCAAGACTCCTCAGATATCGCAGTAACAATCTAGACCTTTCCAGGAAGTGAAGGTAGAGCTCCAGGCATTCCTCCTGACAGCCCTGTGATGGGCCCTAGAAGCATCTTTCCAGTCTGGAAGACAACAGGAAAAGCCCAGATCAGGAAGGAAGTGGCCTCAACCCACAAGGCTGTTCTGCAAAACCTGTACTTTATTGGAGCCACAAGGAAAGAGAAATGAAAAGAGGCTCCTGCCTTGGACTGGAGCCTCTCGGGGAACATCTCTGTCAGCCATGGTCTCCCATGTGGCCTCACCTCGCTCCTGTCTTGTCCCTGTCCAGCTCTGCCTCAGCTTCTCAGGCACCTTTCCAGAGCAATTCCTCTCCAGGGAGGGGACAGTGCGACAGCCGCCTCAGGGACCCCAGCCACAGATGCCTTCTCTTATGAGAAAAGTATGTCTTCTAATACACACCTAGGCTTTCATTTCTAAAAGAAAAGGCTTTACTTCTAGCAATTTATAAAATTTAAAGGGCAGTGCCTGTACAAAGATGGGATTTTTAAAAATTACCTATAAGAAGTGTTTTATCCTACTAATCCTCCCTTTGGTTTTTACCTATTTTCTTATTTGCAAGGCTTATTCCTTCACAGCAATTTGGGCTCTCGAGTCCATCTTAATGCCACCATTCTTTATCTCAATTTCTCTAGAGAAGCTGTTAATTCACTTTTTCCTGATTATCTGCCTACTGCTTTCAAGAGGGAACTTGCTGGCAGCTACTTCAAGCACTTGCTTCTCAAATTATCCCTTTAGCCTTTCTTATTCCTATTCTCATGCCAAACTAGGAAGAGAAATCCCATATGAGTAATGCGCTGATGCTTACATCAAACCCTTATGATTATCTCCCCACCAACAAAGCACGGCTTATCCTTAATAGCCACGCTGGTAACACAACGACCTGTTCCCTCCTACTTTATAAAATGGTAGAAATTTATAGTTTTATACTATATTTTAGAACTTTATAGTTATACAGTTTTGTCTTTGTACAACTTGCTATAATGTGCTGGCTGATATGCCTTTTTTTTTTTTTTTTTTTTTTT